>NW_015113685.1:207316-216547 GCF_001443285.1 Poecilia latipinna | reverse complement strand
TTATTGTTTGATCATGCAATGCTTCTAGCTATGTGGTAACATACGTCACATATTTTGGTCAAGATGTAGCTATTAGGGTTAAAACATATTATTTTCATTTACATTATTTTCAGTAGAGAAGTGTGTTTCCTAATGCTCTAATATGTAAGCTATAGACAGTATGTTGAAATGAGTTACATTTGTCTTTAGATGTTCAGCTGTGCATTGTTTTCCAACTAGTTCTACAAAACAAAACAAAAAAACAAAAAATGGAAAAGTGGGATTTAAAGATCACCCTTACATTGCAGCCCTGACTGAAACAGTTTATGGTTCTTGTCCTATTGGAAGCTGAAACAAAGGCTCATTTTGTTGTTCTCTTTCATGTGACTGATGATTGTGGTTTATGTGATAATTATGTGATTGCAAAACATAATAAGATTTTTGAGTTTCCTAAAGTTTATCCCCTATAGAACAGACATCTGTTTTAGATTGCCTGGCATTTTACTCAATACTGAAATGTCAAACTGCCAGTGGTGATGTATGGGGAAAAAAACCTGAGGATCCATAAAGCGTCGCATTAAACTTTATGTCAATCCAGGCACTGGGTGGTATATCTTCCCCAATATTAAACCGGGGGCAGGTGAAGCACATTAGACTAACTCAGCGACTCAGTGCTGGAAGCAGCTTTTTCATCTGTTTGAAACATGTTTAGTTGAATTATAATGAATAATCTCCTTGTAAAATTTTATTTCAGGTTTTTTTTTAATTGGGGTTCGTAAGTCAAAATACTCTATTTTTTAGAGTCTCGGCTAATTTGACATATTACGAAAATGACAGGCACTTAGTGCCTGAAGCCTGTAACGTTACATTGAGACGTTTGAAAGGTCTTTACTAATGGTGCCTCTGGTTAGTTACTCTTTGTTTGAGGATTCTTCTTTTTGTTGCTTTCAGCAGGAAGAGTGCATCTTAGTTGGGTAAGGAGCAAATGATTATCTCAGCAACTGTAGATTTATTTTCCTCAAGTTGTTTCCTGACAAAATCTCCCCGCAGTATGTTGAGAATCATTGTTCATCTGTACTGTTAAGTGAAACTAAGTGCTGCTAAGTCAAGTCCGCTGCATTTGATAAATGTGAACCGACAGAATGTCGCTCCAAACCTAAAAACTTATCCAGCTGCCTCTGCCTCCTGTCATGTCATTAATAAATGCTTTTGCCCTATTGCCACTGGGCAACATAAACACCCATGCCATCACAGATCATATTTCCAGTTTTGGACCTGGGTGCGAATTATGCAGAGTCAACAGGAGGTTTGACATTTTTCCAGGATGTCAGCATAGCCTGCTGTAAAAACACAGTTTGCAAAATGAAATATTCTTTGTTTGGACAGATAAAACAAAAAAGTACCAAACATATGACTAAATTCAATTTCAAAAATGCTTCATTAACCCCAAAGGGAAATTAAATTAAACAAAATAAAGTCGGATTTTAAAAATCGAAATCGAAAATGCACAAAGCCGCACAAAGACCAAAAGCAATTACAAATAAATCACCTTTCAGGCATTCTTTTGCTGTAGGCAAGTTAATTATGTGAATAAATGGTTTGTAATGGAGAAAGATTGACAACTGTGACAGACATGGATAAATGAAAACTTAAACCATTTACCAGTGTAGTGCAATCTCATACAATTAAATGCACTATCTTGCACTATTTGTCTCAATCAATTGTGTTACAATATGAGCAACCACTTACAGAAGTGATCTCAGTCAACCTGCCTGAGAAGTCAAACAAACTTTGATCAAAATCTTTAATTTTCAGAATCAGCAGTTCTGAGAACGATGTAAATACTTCCATTTCCTTCGATAGAGTACACAGGATTTTGAATTTGTATGGAGTATGTATGGAGAATGTGGCTATATTAAAATATCGGCAGTCAAGACCTTTTAAATTAATGATCTTGATGCATGTTCTCTCAGTCCTGTAAGGCTTCTCCTTCTGAAGTATAAGCAGAGGAGGCTACGGGCCGGTTCCTGTCACAGGGTCTTGACTGAAATAATGACTTGAGCAGCTCAACAGACTGCAGTAATGGTAATAACTGTCAGACTTTGTCTTCCACCAATGCCCACATCCTCCTAATTTAGGAATAATTCTTGCTGCACTCTCGAAAGCCCCAAGTCACTGAATATCTTTCCAATTTCTTTGAGTTTCTCCAAAGATATGTCTTCGCAAAGCGCTTTATCTCAGCTTACTGCAAGCTTTCTCTTTCTTACCCCCCTAAATCCGGACATATTCAAGGAAGTCAGGCAAGCCGTCACATATCAGGCTGTGTGTCTGTTTCTATGATTGCTGATGTTTCGGTGGTGAATCAGGCTGGTGTAGTGCCTCCGCTTCCAGCTCTTCTTGTCGGCTGGGAAACGTTTTCCGTCGTCTTTGATGTGCAGAACTTGTCCTCTGCACACAGTTAACTAATATTCCCCTCTCCCTCATCTTCTTAATGCCCTGCAGAAGTTAGATGATTACCCTTCCTGCTTCAGGTCACAGCGGTGGAGTCTTTGTTTCTTCCCCGTTAAATGTTTGAAACAGACAATTTCATTATTTGTCTGGAAACAATGCAGCATTGCTCTTCTAATCCATTTTGATGGATTCTCCCCTTAGAAAATGTTTTTGCTACATGGAGCAATTATGTGTGAAGTGACATTGCCTGTTATTGTTTTCAGTCGAACTTTATGAAAAAAGTTTCCTTCCTTCCTTGTTTGCGCCTTGGGCCTACGTTTTTAATTCTTCACTTCTAAGCGCACTCTGGAAACGTGCCGGCTTTCTTTCTAACTGAAACTTAATGGCTTGTTTTGAATATAGCCTTTAACACTCAAATCAGCTGTGTAATCACACTGTGGGGAAATAACCCATTGATCATTCTGCCTGTTTGGACATAATGGCCAGCCTTACAACAAACTTTTAATTCAAAAGACAAAATCTTTGATTAATTCAAATTTTTCTTTCCATGTCCATAACACTTGAAGTGTAAAAAGTTATACTTCTTCTAAAATATAGTCATTGATTTAATGTCTCTGCTCTCACCAGCCAGCATGCAATTGATTAAGACTCAGTGTGCTACTGTGGCGCTCAGAATAAGTCGATTTTTCCTGGCCTTTTTTTTTTTTCTTACATTTATGTCTTCAATAAAAATCTTCAACCTATGCATACATTGGCTAACTACCTCCTGCTGTGCTCTGATTTTACCACAAAGCCATTAAAAGCCTTGTACCTGCATATAAATATGACATTGCTGGACTTTATTCAAGAAGTTTTGTGACACAGTTTTATTGTTAGCGGTTCTGAGATGTACAGTTTAAAAGATGAATAATAGGAAGTTTTTCGCACGCACTTCTGAATGGGGTTATTATAATCTTTGTTTTTATAAAACTTTGAGTCTCTGACATTCCCTCTTTCATGTTTTTTTGCCAGCCCGAGCTGTCAACACGCCATGCTGTTCATCTGTAGATCCTGCTCTCTCAAAGCACTTTAAAACACCACCACACTGAGATCATGACAGCGATTAATGCAGTTTTTAGTTTCACAAAGAGCTGTTACATAATTCTTCCAGTTTATTCTAATACAATATTCAGGCCTTAAGAAATTGATTTTTAAAAAAATCCCTTGTGGCAGGAGAAGTATTACCTCTCTCACCCAGTTGTCCTAAGATTTTTCTCAGGGGGGCAGTGGATCCACACAAGGTTTTTGTTGGGAAAAATTAGCTTTACAAATTGAGTAATACACACACATTCTGATATATTTAGTTTATCTTTTGGTTTAAACATTTGTGAATTAATATTTTGTTTTAGTTGGTATTTACACCAGCTATTTCTTGTCTTTTTGTCCTCATTTGTACTTACTGTGAGGACTTTTAAAGAAAAAGTCATTCATAGTTTCTTATGTTGGGGAAGACTGAAAGTCTGTGATAAGAACTGAGTGTGGGGCAGATAAAAGGCTGCAAGCGTCCCAGCAGAAAAGGCCCCTTGATTGGTCTTTTGTCTCCTCTTTTCTCTCACAGCTCAGCCGGGCGTCTCTGCTACCAAATCACTCCTGCAATAAATACAGTGAATAATATAAGAAATTAGTTTTATGTCATATGCTGAACACTCATTTTACTCCTTCAGTCGTGTTTTATTGGAATGCATACATTTTAGAGATGGTGTGTGTGCGTGCGTGCGTGTGTGTGCGTGCGTGCGTGTGTGTGTGTGTGTGTGTGTGTGTGTGTGTGGTGAAGGCAGGCAGGCAGGGTTTGAGTGGAGAAGGAAAACATTCAATTAAATTTCCTCGCAATTTTTACCGGCTACTTTCTGGGCCATAAAAAGACTTTTGGCTCATTCCATCATTTTATCATAACTTTGGAACTGAAATAGTTTAATTTAATGTTTCACATAAAACATTTTATTAATTTGGCCGCATAAGATGGGAAAACAGCAATGTCTCAGGAGGGATCACACATCTATCTGTTTAATGGCTGCCATATATTTCTGCAGTTCCAGTTTTGAGAAAACACTGTTAAAACCTGTGCTTCTTGGGGATAAAATCATAGTTTTAAGATGGCTAAGTGTCCCAGGATATGGGGTGCTGATCAGCTTTAGGGCTCTCTTAAAACTTTAAAGCAGTAAATGCACGTCGTGAAACAAGCAGGTCCTTTTTGTATTTGGGTCAAGCATAGCTATTGACTACATGTATATGACGAGTAAAGCCACTTGTTTCAGAGCCACAAATCAAATACACAATGCAGCTGCTGTAATCTGAGATTGGTATATTGAAATAGAACTAAGGGAAGGACAACAACAGACATATGAAGTATTAAAGGGTTTATATAAGGTGTTTGTTTACATAATAATAAAAAGCGAATATTCAGATCTTTAACCTTTAGATTTTGAGTGCTGCGTCCCTGCTGGAGTGCAGTATTCCTTGCACTGTTCAAAATGTCAGCTCCATTAACCTATCCGAGCACTCGACTTTGGGCTTTGTTAATTGGTCAGCAAGATTACTTTGCATAATGCAAAATAAATTGACATTTTGAATCTGTCCTCAGCAGAGATTGCACTCGTTAGTCTTCGCAACAACGAACAAAATGATTGTCGCTTTTGTTTAGCTTGTAAAGACCTCTTGTGGCTAAATTAATTATAAGTGTTGTTGTCAAGCTTAAAGGATGATTTTTGAAAGGCAACAAAAGTTTCTGGAAATAATAATGATAATAATAAAAAAAACTTCAGAGGACTTACAGTACAAAGTATTTGCCCCCTTGCTGATTTTTGTTATGCATTCGTGTTTCAGACCATCAAACGGATTGTAATACTACATTAAGATAACCAACCTTACTACAAAAAATGCCAAATGATTATTCAAATTATTTTATCTGTGAATGGCAAAGGTTACTCAGATCAGCATGGTAATGTCTGAAATAGTAATGTCACCCCGTAAGTGTTGAATCAACTTTGATTAACTGCATTTTTGGCTTGATTTCATTAGTTTCAACCAGACCTGAGTGACTGGCTGAACACCAGAAAAAAGAACGACGTGTTTCTAGTCTGGTTATGTGGTTATTTAATTCTGGTCTAAGCCAGTGAGTCAGAAATGTTGTTCAGCGTTGAAAACAATGGGATAGGAATGATTCTGGCCTTGTGTTAGCAAACAGCTGATGTGAGCCGTCAGTCACCAGTAAGCCTCTTCTCAAACAACTGTGTTCTTTTAGCAATTTAGTCCTCCCTTCAGTTTTTCTTGTGGTGTCATACGCAGCTCCAGCTCTCCTGCTGTGCACCACCAGTGAAACACAGTACATCAGATACGACTCTCTGGCTCAGTAAGGGGATATAGAACTGTGTGGAGATGGATTAAATCAATCGGTGGAGGCTTGTTGCTTTCATTTGGGCTTCTTCTCACGAAGCTCACTGGAAATCAACCATTGGAAGACATTTTTCTGACTCTGGTTTTCAATCTCAGTATAATGTAACCTACATTATACTGAGATTGAGTTACTTCATCATAACCTTGAGTTAAAGTACTGCGTTTTGAATTTCAATCAAAATGTATAATTTGTATTGTCATTATTATTTCAATCTTAATAGATAAACAAAACTTCCCAGCCTGCACTCTATGCTGTATAACATTCTACTCATAATTTGCTAAATGTAGTTTTACAACAGCATCCCATTAAAAATGATCAATTAGCTTGTTCATAATGTTATCTCTCTTCACCGCGTTATGCGTAATTGTTAAACAGTTTTAAATTTTAATTTTGCTCTTAGTTTAAAGTAGTACAATCTCTTGTTGTTTTACAATGTATGTTTTTCATTCCAAAGACCTGAGCTTTAGAAGCTGATAAATCATTTACTGTTGCAGATTTTTTCCTATGGTCACTCAGTAGAAATTGTTAAAATTGATTCTAAATTATTATCTGCAGTTCTTGTTTTTCATATTATACCTGGTTAAAGGTTCGGTATGACATTTAGATTAAATATAGCATTTGTATGAGTAATGATCCGCTGCATCGGATCATACGAGTTGTGATTAGGGGAATTGTACTCCCTCAGCGAACCATAATATGCTGCACTTTCTCCTAAATTAACAAGGACTTGCAGGTTGTACTGTATGGGTAATATATACTGTCCCACATTTGATTGATTGTAATAGTTTAAGGCTCAGTTTTTTAATCAATTCGGCAAAATCTCATGTTTCTGCTGTGGGTGATTTAAAGCACAAGACTTTTCCTCCATTCTTTATATGTCTGAACCAGAACAGCCCTGATTCTAAACCGGGTTTATACACAGTGAAGCAGCTGAAACCATGTGTAGAATAATACATGATAACTGTCTGTATTTCAAGAAGTTTTATTTAAGGTGCTATATTTAGTGGTTAAAAAAGGGCTGCATGACTTTGGGACAAAATGGCTTTCCGATGTTATTGTGAACTATTGCAATGATTAATATTTATGTCAATTTTTCTCTGTACACTTAGTTTTTTTCATCTTAACAATCCAGGTCATTAAGATCTGTTAGCCATCAGCATAAGGGACAGCAAAACTCCGTCTTAGTGACCATTCATTCACTGGAAAACATGTGAATGACTTAAAGCAGTCATTTTCAGTATAGCTCTGTTCCACACCTTTATTGTGTGATGACAATTTATGTACATTTCAGTTTACATCTGCACGCTCAAAAAGCCCATTGCTTCTGAAAACAGTGCAGACAAATTATAGACAACTTTTTGCCCATCCTAATATCCAAGTTATAGTTTTTCCCTAATAATAGGGTGTTTTTTGTAAGAATTTCTAATCCTACATAAGTAGACAAATACTCCAATTCCAGGTGAAAGTTTAAGCAGAACTGGGCAAGTATGACAGTGTAAATTTTCTTTTCTTTTTTCTTGTTTTCTATTCTCATAGCTGTCTGCTACCTCCACATCCAGAGCTGCCTTCTTGCAGTGCCTTCGTTGGGGGATTTGGTGCCCCTTCCAGGAGCCAGCTCACTGGAAAGGCAAAGAGGTACAGCTTGTTCTGCAAGGAGGTGCAAAGCCGAATCCTCTCGGAGTGATGGTCTATAGCACAGAGGCGTCTGTCCAGACTCAAAGCCCGGCTGCAGTCTCGGCTCCGAGCACAGTCCAGGTAACACAAAAGCTCAAAGGGAATTATATGAATGTCTGAAAACATACAGAAAGGTTTTTAGACTAATTACTTTTCTTGTTCGACTGCAAGATGGTGCTGTCTCTTTAGGGGGAAAAAAATCCCACTATTTTTGTTGTGAATTGTCCGTATTGTCAAGTCTCAACAAAGATGACCGCTTAAAGCTTTGCTCCAAATATTCTAATCACATTGACTGAAAATTGTCTGGAAGTTTCTCCCTTTTAGAACGAGAGTTAAACAAAGAAAAAGTGTTAAGATCCTCAGATTTTCCACACATATGCTGTCAATTATCACATAGTTGTTGTTATTACTGTTTTTTCAAAGTACTTTTTGCACAGTCTCCTTTCCTCGTATGTTTGCTGTTTCACTGATTTCAGCCCTTAACTTGCTCCAGAATCTGTGCTGTTCCCTTTAACTGGAGTTAAAGGGTTCTTTTAACGTTTCTCTTTTTGGACACTGACATGGCTTAAACTTTCTCCTCTTAAGGAACGCTCGGAGGCAAAGGATGTGATAAGATTCTGGCTGTTTTCCAGTTTGGAAAAGAAGCCGTCCAGCCCCAGGGTATCTCTGAGGACTAAGCAGGAGGATGTGCCACGTCAGAGATCATCACCTTCACCAAGTAAATATCTTCATTTAATTCACAAGGACTTTTTAAGGTCACATTAATTATTCTATAAGCAACAGGATAAATGACATGAGAAAACATTGTTTTAAAGAAAGTGAAATGTTTCTTCCTCTTAAAGCTTGAACTTTATTTTTCTTCTAACCGTTTGGTAAAATGCACCAATAAGAACCATGTCAGATCTCTGTTTTTTTGTATATTTACCGATTTGAATCGCTGTTGCCAAGTTTAGCTAATTTCTCTTGAAGAATTGTAATGGCATCAAAAATATTTCTTCCTTGCCTTCCTGTTATCATTGCTCATTAATTGAGGGTGACATTATATTTTCTTAAGACAAAATCCTAAGAAGGATCACATTTCAAGCTGTCTTCAGTATTTCTTTATTACTGGCTGTGAGTATTCCCTTAAGGATGTAGATTCTTTCCCAGACTTTGAGGTTTTCTAAAGCATTCACAAATTCATTCTCAGTAGTTCTCATTTATGTTCTTAATGTTTCTTTCATCTTGTTTATAGAGCCATTTATTAGTATTTATACACAACCACCAGTGCTATTTAGTTTGTAAAGTTAGTTTACTGCCAGGCAGTAAACTAACTCCCTCTTTCCCCCTCCTGGAAGCAGCAAGGCCACTGTGGTGACGTTGCTCAAAACCACTAATCTGCCACTGAGTCCCTCATCTTATGGTTGGCCTGCAACTCCACTTCCTTGGACCAGCTGGACGTCTTCTGGAGGCTTTCTGCTTTGTAAATCCTCTGTTACAAGCTGGATGGCCGATGCAACCAGAGCCGGCAGCAGATGGAGGAGCGGTTCATGTGCCACCGCAGCAAGTTTGCAGGACATCAGAGTAGAGCGCTACTGCTGTCACCAGCTGCAGTCCGAGGCTGTTTGACACGAAGTGCAGCCATGTGCTGAAGAATTCTCTGGAGTGGCAGCTGAACATTCTGACCCCTTATCAATTCCAGCCTATCACATTAC
>NW_015113685.1:195676-204087 GCF_001443285.1 Poecilia latipinna | reverse complement strand
TACTCTAATATTTTATTTTGACGATGCGACACATTTGTTTGTTTAATTTTTTTTACACAATTCAGATCTGAATGAACCGCAGTCAGCGCAAGGTAGAAAAAAAGATGCTTCTGAATTTCTCCTGCCCTGCAGAGCGCCGCCATTCTACCCCGACGAATTAAGCACGTCAGTTCCACAATATCTTTGCTAAATTAAGTTTTGAATCCTGAGCTTTAAAGAAGTCTCCCGCTAAATACGAGTTCTGATTAAATATTCTGTGGCCACTCATACCCGCGAATAAATGATGTGCCACTGTCTGCGTGTCCTATCGAAGGCTATACTGCTGATTTGTTGTGATTCTGACGGTGAATTGATTTAAAAGTGTGGTAACGCAGCCACTCAATCCCAGCGATGCATTAGGAACTCGAGTGAACCCTGGTTGGGTAATTGATTATTTCCCTCCTAATGAGACTGTTTACTTATCTCAGGAGAGAAGAATAGTGCTGATCAGGGCTTGAGTCACAAGGCTTTTGGCTGCATCTATTGATGACATCTTAATCAGCGTTCAAGTGCTTTTACAGAGTCACAAAAGGAGACTGAAGACTGGGGCTTGTTTTCAAAGAAGAGTGATATTATGAATTTTTCTTTTGATTTCAACATCTGATTGATGTTGGTGATCTCTGATGGATTTATTCATTCCTTTTTTTGCTACACCGTCATCTTTACGTACAATAAGACATCTCCCACATCTCCTCGGTGACTATAGAGGACGTGTTACATTCAGTTTGGACTTATAATCTGTTTACTTCCTTTTTGGTCTTGAAATTGTGATTTTATAGATTTGAATAATTCTATTTTCTTGTCTGGACAGTTACATGAATTTGTTTCTGATGTTTTAACACGTACAGGTCCATTCAATGCTATTATTGAAAAGCCCATTTATTTCAGGAATTTTATCAATAAGTAAAAAACAGTATATAGCTTATACGCAGATGGATGTTTGAAAGCCTTTCATTCTCTTGTCACTTGCTGAAGAAAATCTTCCCCAAAGATTGATACTGCCTCCACAATGTTTCACTGTGTAGATTTTTTGTTGAGGGTAGTGTACTGAATTATCTTCCTCCTTTACATAGTTTTTCCATGTAGGTCTTACTTGTCCTATTAAGAAATTTCCCGTGCCTGAGCTGTGGATTCCTGCAGCTCCTCCAGATCAGAGGGATTCAAAGTCATAAAGGAGGTTTAAAGTGTTTCCACTTTGTCAATTCTCAAAATGTTGCTGCCTTTGCCCGTTCTGTCAGATTAGGTGAAAGGTGTGATGTACTTATGGGTTGTGTTTGTTTTAGGCCAAAAGTTCCCTCCAGATATGGGGAGTGAATAAGTCGCACTGTCCATTTGACAGATTTTTTTCACTTGAGCGCTAACTCCCTCAAAATTCCTATCGGCATCTTAGCAGCTTTTTTTAAATGAATGCGTAGTCTGTGCAGTTATGCCGCTCTCTTTCCACAAAAGTTCTCTACAAGTTAATATTTCTGTGTGAAAAAGAAAAAAAAGTTGAAAATCATGTATCCTTTCCTTCCAGTTCAAGAAGGACAGGATATATGTGACAGACATCTTTGTGTCTGTCACCTAAAGTCCAGATGAATAAATTTAAATTTGTGATTATGATATGACAGAATGTGGATAGATTCGAGGGGTTTGTGTTTAAATGCGTTCCTTGTATGTCCCCCTTAGTGTTTTACTCTTATGCAGCCCACCTCTCGTAAAGCAAACAACTGTCCAACTCTGGGTGGAGAGCTGTTTGTTCAGCTGTCACGATAGCCACTCATTGATCCCAAACAAACGGCCAATTGCACATCAGTCCTACTAACAAGGTGAATCAAATTCTCCACGGGCTCCAAAAGCATAACAGTGAGAAAACAGCAAGACCCTAAAAAGAAAATGGTTGCCGGGGGGGGTTGATGCCATAGCGAATTTGTGAGAGAAAGCCAGCCAGTCTCATAACATGTCCACTCTGTATGCATGCAGTCTGAACAGATGGGAGCTACAGCAAGACACCGCAGGCAACTGAAGCAATTTCCAAAAGGCCAGTGAAGCCCAGCATAAAGAGTGAGGCAGAGTTGGAGAGGAGGACAAGGAGATGCTGGAACGCCTTTCATTTCACCATTGCCATGGCTACCTACCAAAAAAAAAAAATCTCAAGGAAGCATTGTTACTCTTTAAACTCGGCGAGCTGTCTAAATCTGACTCTGGCTCTTGATCTGTGTGAAATTGGATAGATTTGTCATGTTTGAAAATAGTGAGGGATTCCAGTGTTCTGTGGAGTTATTTACTTTGCCCGGGTTATTCGGTACATAATGTTACGGTTTATTCATATACCTCTGGATGCCAGATTGCTTCAAATCCAATCAGTAGAGAAGCAGTTTATATAAGATGACATTTTACAGTTAACCTCGATTCCCTCTCACTAGCTCATATTCCATTAAATCTTTAACCAAACTATAAAATAATCCCCTTCGATGTACTCAGAGCATGCAGAAGATATTACAGCGCCAATATTTCAACCTGTTAAACTCTGAACTGAAGAAGCTGGTGTGTTGTCAGGTGACTTGTAAATGTAGACCTCTGCAGGAATGCAATGTGAAAAGCATCACTTTTCTAGGATTGAAGTTGGCAAATTTGATTTTATTATTATTATTTTTAATTAATTTGCTTGTTTTTCAGGTCGAAAACAGATCACTCCCACCTCTCCTCCTGAATCCCCTCGAGGCCCCGGGGTAAGAAACCTTCTTAATCATTACAATCCAGATGTTGCGTGCTATGGAGTCACATGATATACAGCATCTATCTGGAATGCCAACTTTTTGCACATTTTTAAAAATAGAAATTCAGTACCTTAAGAGTATTCAAACTCATTAAGTTAAAACAAGAAATCTTTCTATATTTCAGTGGAATTTTATTTGGTAGAAACACACCAAGTAGTGTATGATTGTGAAGTGGAAGGAAAATTACTTGTGGTTTTCTTTTTCACAAATAAAAATATGAGTGTTGTGCAAAAAAACAAAAAAAACAAACAACCACACTTCCAGTTAGTTTTATTATTTACAATTTTTTTTTCAGTTTAGAACATAGTAATTTTTTAAAGCGATATTGTCCTCCTTTATGGTGTACTATACACTTATATATAAATACCTGGACGCAAAAGTTGGTGAGACAGCAAAATGTCTGGCCATGTCTTCTTGAAATAACCACAGACCTACTGGGAAAAGAGTTACCAGATGAATCTGTAATCAAATGCCACACTCATAATGATATGTGTATGATTTATATGATCTTGGTTGCGGTAGCACCTTGAAACAAATGCTTGTTTTCCACAAACTAAAATGGCGAGTCCTTTAACCACATGTCCATTGTTTCATTGTTCAACTGATTTGACTTGGTGTATTAGAGCCGGAGCTTCTCTATATTGGTTCTTTGTAATACACATTCAGGGTGGAGCTTTGGAGGCACCAACAAACTTGGCTGACCTTAAGTCACGTGAGCTCAAGGTACTCCAGAGCCTATGTGGCTGTATTGATCACAGAAGCAAGACAGTTTCTCATGAAGATGCACCCGAAGGCTTGAAGGTCACCCACAATATCCAGAGGCTCCTGCATTGGCCGTTTATTACCCAGTATTTCCCCAGACTTCCTGCAGTCCTTTTCTAATATTACTTGTTACATCTGGAGGTGAACATGGTATTTAAGGTCTGGTTGAATCATACAACTCACTTTTATGTTGGAAATTAAAAGTGAGTTGTATTTTCCCTTAGAAAAAACTTTCTAAGGGAAAGTATTTTATTTAACATATACATATGAGACTTGCTGAGCTACATCTCAGTCCAGTGCTCCTAAGAATGGTCGTAGATGACATCATGGACAATGTGCTGAAGGTGGAGTGTTCGAAAAGAGCAGGAGCTGTTAAATTGCAAAGTCAAATTTCTATCAAGTTATGTTTGATATATGTGTAACACTTTTCTAACAACTGAAGGTAAGTTATTTGACCGTCATTATAACTGTGCTTATAATCTAAACCTAACCAAGGACCTTTTATTGCTAACTGTAACTATGTAGTTGTAGTTTCTACCTGAAATAATGCAGGAACTGATCAAATATCTTAAGAAAGGTTTTAAGGTATTTTCATTAGCTGCAGTATTTCTGTTTTCAGCTCGAATAGCATCTATGACAGAGTTTTAAAAAAAACCCTCTACCACTAGGTCTCCTTGTTCAACAATGTGCTTTAGCCAAGACTTATAAAATGATTCCTGTTTGGAGCCAGAAGCTCGTTGAGCAGTCTTTATGCAAGACTACAATTTTTTGTGTGTTGTTTTTTTCTTTCCCCATGTTGTGTAGACAAGGATCATAAATCTCAGCTAACACACACTTACACTGTCTTGTTTGTCCTCAAATATAGCAGGTCAAACCTATAAATTTTGCTAAATGTCAAGATAAATGACTTATCTGTCCCGGGTTTCCCAACATTGTAAGCAGGAGATAAAATTGAGAACAGGCTTTTTTACAAACATTTTTTTTTTTTTTTTTTTTTTTTTTTTTCTTTTTTCTTTTTTCTTCACCTGTATGAGCACCCGGGAACATTGTGGATGTCAAAATATTCAGCAGAGTTTTTCTGAAATACTCAGCAGCCAATAGCAGAGAGGGAAATAACAGAAGTGTGTGGGTGCATATCTGTTGGAGATGTCATTCCTGATGAACGACAACAAAAGATCTGTTTGTGTCAGTCACAGAACACTTGAATCACCTCGGAAACCTTGCAAGCAGGGGGGGGACTACTGATGATGATAATCACGCCTAGTTGCATCCAATCAGATTAAATGTCACATTAGCATCTGTTTATGTCAGAGGCTTCCCACAGGCAGCTAATATAGTACTGATCAATCCCTCTCTAACTTTGTAATATATTTAATTGTTCCGTGATTATCCTTCCACGACATCGAGTGCAAGTTCAGACAGCTTCTACTATCCGGTTCTGAGCAGGAACTTTACACTAACCATATGCGCCGAACATATGTGTTGCTGATTTGTGTATATTGTGTGTCCTGGCTGAGCTCAGCTGAGCTGCGGGGCGTAGCCATCATCCTTCAGCCAGAGTGGAAGTGCCAATGGGGACTGGGAGTTGTGATAAATGGTGCTCTCTCTATGAGGATGAGGCTGAGGACACAGGCGTGCACACAGTAACACAGTTGAGTCCAAGCGAAGGAGGGACGATATCAGCTCTGTTTCAATGCCGGCTCCCTGGGCAAGAAGTGGGTCAGTTTGTCGACTCATTTTAAATTGAACCGGCGGGGGCTGCGAGCCACAGCAGCGCTGCACCCCTGAACTCTACAAATCGACCTTATTTTGATTAAGCTGCCAGGGCGGTGGGATTCCACAAGTGAGCAGCTCCCAGCAGCCGAGAACAGACGTCTGTGGTCACTCTGGGCAGTTCTTAGGGGACGTTAAGAAAAGGTGCTTAACTGAATACACTCTTCACTCTCGAGAGGATCCAAATTTTTAAGCTTAATTCCCAATTCCCAAATGATTTATTCTAATGTACTGACTCAAATTATATTAGACAAAAAAAAACACTATTTTCACTACTTTTTTTCTTTTATGTCTTTCATCACATTCCTGAACGTTCCCTTTGCAGCTAACAAGATCCTTTTCAGTACATCACATTTTCAAGGTTTGAGGTTAGAGTTCAGCTGTTATTTCCCAAAAGAAGCAATTAGGCTTGCCTCAATAAAGAAATATAACATCATAAAAGAGAATAAGTCGATTTAATAAGCTGTTAATACAAATAGCTGGAGGGGGTGGGGGGGAGCATAAGAAGAAAAATTAGGGACCACTTCTGACAATTTCAGGATAATCGCAAGCTGAATTCAAAAACACCATCATTAGCAGCCAGTCTTACAAAGAGTTAGCAAACCTTCTGTTAAAAGTACGCTGGTGAAAAAATTGGCCTTGAGTGCCATTTAAAATGCTTCTCTCACCACATTTAAGATTGTGCTGTTTTTCAGTTTCATTGAATTGTATTTTAACGTAACCCTTTAATCCTTCAAATTTCTTTTATGGGAATCAAAAAGTAGAAAAAAATCTGTTGACAAAACTGCAATCTCTCAGAAAAAGATGATATTGTTGCCAAAGTAACATATTTTCCTCAGGATAAGCTGAAATAAAAGTGAAGGCTGTTGCAGAATCCTCTCTCCATACTAATGTGGTTTGGAATTAAAGGTGTGACGGTAATTGTTCTACAACACCATAACCATATGTTTGAGACATCAAGCATTTCAGCATTCAGCCTGTTTTAAATGTCAGACTGCTTTCGACATAGGGTGCATTCAATTAAAGCCAGCTTTATCTGAACTCTAGTTTGTTTGTCTAGAAGGTCTGGCTTGTTTTGGGAGGTGTGAATGCGTAATCAAGCTTGATGTGGACCAAAAAATCAAACTCTGGTCCGTCTAAAAACCTAGGTCTCTGTGCAGTGTGAAAGCAAACTGTACCAGCTGAAAATGCAACAAACGTTGCGATTTTTGTACCAAATCAAACATAGTCCACGCTCATATATTTCTGGGTAAGTCAAGATGTGACACAGCAATTATTAATTCTATCATTTCTTAATATCCAGAGCATGGACAGTTATCTGATGGCCATCCGGGTCCTCCCAGAAATGAACGAAACAGAAAAACACTGTGTCAGGCTGAACTGTTGATCACTGAAGTCGCACTGCTGTCTAATTCAGCATGACATGGCCGCATTTTTTTCCCACTTTTACAAAAACCCTGACATGGGAAGAGCAGCACAAACATTTTCCCTTTTGTAACATTGCCCCCATCCTTTTCAACAGGGATCCGAAACGTTGATTAATCTGCACCATCCTCCGCTGATACGCTTCTTTAAACAAGCTCCATGCACGTTGTCTTGTTTGCTGGCATTGTAGAAGCCTGATGACTTTCTTCTTGCTTGCATAAATTATTGATCCTTGACACTCTCCATTTGCCACGGTGCTAAAGATTTTGTGTTATTTATAGGCTGCATTTGGACTGGCAGCAGCGTTTGTTTGCCTCTGTTGATGATTATTTCTCCCATGAGTTCTCACATTGGGCAGCAGTCAGGCTTCAGGGTCGCGTTCATGTTCTGCCGACCCAGGTGGTCGTGTAGTCAGTGGGCTGAAGGTGAAGCTGTGTTCTACTTTGTTACTTGGCATGGGCTTGTTTGGCAACTGGCACTGACTCTGCCGCCTAATTTTAGCTCCTTTCCTTCACAGAGACTAGTTGTGCTACTTCATCCTTTTTTGTAAACTAAACATGAATAGCAGGTTGCTTTTCTATGTTCAGAATAAAAATCTCCTTGCTTTCCAGCCTTTATTCTCCCATGTAAAGGAGTTAGAATCTCACAGTTTCTGATCTATTTCATTCGTGGAGCTAAACTGTAATTTATGAGAGAAAACCATTTGAACTGAATAAAGACAAAAGTCTTCTGTGAGCCAAAGCTCAAATTGTTTTTGTGCCTTTTGATGTTTGAAGCTCTTTCACTAACTTCCTCATAAATATAGAAGGGAAACTTTTAAGTTTTTATAAACTTGTGTTTTTGGAACCGATTCTCTTCAATGTTCACATCTTACAAGGCCCATTAGCTTGAAAGTTTTTCTGTTAAAGAACCTTGAATTTATTTTGTCACCTTACAGCCGCAAGTATCTTTTATTGGGATTTCAAGTGATAGTCATGAATAATTGTGATAAACAAGAAAAATGTTCAAAAATTAAAATAATTCATAAAAGAAGTACATTTGTTCCAATCTTTTGAGTTATATTTTTACCAGATTAGCATATGTAGTCTGACAGTTTGCTCATTCATTGTAAAATAACATCCATTCAGATTGAAAACATCTGCTAATATAATTTTTCTAGTTTTACCACAGATTCTTGATCAGACCTAACTCTGGAAGGTAAACTTTAACTCTTTTGCTGCCACTAATGCCTATTCTTCCAGGGTTACTTTCTACAAGGTGCTGATGGCTGTAGAGTACATTTGCTGTGGATGCATACACTGTGGGTGATAGTGTAGGAAACTCCCTTTTTTACAGGAGAAGGTCTGAAGGAAAACCAGACTCAGGATGGTCGGCCATCTGCCTAGACCGGTGGGGGGTGAGAAAACAGGAAGAGAACACAAACAATTTGACGCCAAGAATTTCATGAAGTAGGAAAACACATTGTTGCTCAGTGATAAAGATGGTGTCATCTTGGTTACTGTGGTTATTTATTAAAACCTAATTTTTTTATATAGTTTTGTCATCTTTGTTTGCTCTTTTAATGTATTTTTGTTATATTTCAGCTAGGGCTGTTGTAAACGAATATTTTAGTAATCGAGTAATCTATCGATTATTCTTACGATTAATCGA
>NW_015113685.1:188630-191379 GCF_001443285.1 Poecilia latipinna | reverse complement strand
ATTTCAGCCTTTTCCTAATGTTCTTCTCTCCTCATATGTGAAATTGTTACCCATTCTTACAAACAGCTACCCCCACTAGTCTCCATGTTACTAAAACTCTTTTGTGTGTGTGTGTGTGTGTGTGTGTGTGTGTGTGTGTGTGTGTGTGTGTGGTTTTTTGTTGTTTTGTTTTGGACTCCCTCTTTGGATTGGCTTAAACCCTTCTTGTTATTTGCATGTCTATCTCTGAGACCTCCTGTTGAAACCTTGATTTCATGCTACGGGCTCTTTCTCTTCCCCTCATGCAGATGTTCGGGAAGGAGGCAAATGAACACTGATGTGGCTCATTAAAACATCTGACCCAGAGGAAGTCATGGTGCTAGAGCCGGAACATTTGAGGACTCAGAACAAATTGTGAAAGCGTCTCAGTTTAGGGGTTAACATTCTCTCCAAATACTGCCTCTGTGACATTTTTTTCTACTTTTCCTGGAGAGAAACCCTTTTTCCAATATGTTCCGCAGGATGCCTGACAGTGGTTTGAACTTCTTGTGCTTTTCAACCCGTTCTTGTTGCTCTTCCTCTGTTACGGTGTGTTGTACCTGCATTCCTCTCAAATTATTCATCATCAATAACCCAAATCCTCCTGCCTGCCAGGTCTCCCCTTGGGTCCTCTGTCCTGTCCTGTGCCAATGCTGACCAACAACTTCCCCATGTGAAAAATGAAACCAATATGGAAATACCAAAAACTGCAGTTTCTTAAATGGACACTGGAGAAAGCCTAAGAACTCCCGTTGGTCCCCCAAGTTGAAAAATGACCAGCATTAGTGCAAAAATAAACATGTTTCTGCCCTGGTCAAATTAATCACTGTTGAGGGTTGCACCGCACTGAGTGACAGGTGGGTTACCCAGTGGATGCAGCTGAGTTTTGTTTTCTCTCAACTCCAGCTGCAAAACCCAAACTGGTGTAGCCTAATTCTTGTATAAATAGTTTTTAAACCGAAGCTTATCAGAAGGCACTGAATTTTTATGTCCAGGTGTAAAATGAACCTTTGAAAAATCAATCTTTTATGTGGAAAAAAGTAGTCTTTCAACTCCTATGTACGATTCCTACATATTTCTATAGTTAAAATTTGTGTGCAAATACAAAACTGTATTGACACACAGATGGCTAGATAGATGGTTTTCCAGTACTTCCCTTATTTAGATTGAATGATTACTGTGATTACTAAGTGCTTTAAGCCTCAACTACAAACAAATGTGGAGCATCCAAGCTGACAGATAGCAACGCCGTGATCATAATGACTTGTAATATAAGCTTTATTTCTATACAGTTGCATGAATAACTTTGACATTTAAAGAATCTGATGCTACTCGTGTAATGCTGTGAAAGCAGTTTTGTAATGTTGTAGTTGGTTTAAAAAACCGACCAGTAGTGTTTTTTGTGAAAAATACTAACACATTCTTAAAGTTCAGTCCCTCTTGCTGGTTGTTCTGGTGGTTGAACACACATTTTAAAATACTTTTTGAATCTCCAAAGTATTATTAGTCAGATTAATTTCTGTAATTTGTCAAATAACTTGTTTAAGACGTGACACTTGCTTTGACTTTGGAGTTGAGTGGAAAGACTTGATCCCAGCTCTACTGAAATCCTTTGTCATATGGTATTTCCCTCCGTTAGATTATTTTTCATACATACTTACAATAAAGACAAATTTTTGCCAAGGCTTTGTGGCTCCTTCAATGTCCCTTTCTGGCAATTGTTTTTAACTATCAGCATTTATTTTCCAAGCACAGCATTGAATTAGCGCCTGAGAGTTGTGAATGCTGACATATTTACACCCAACTATGTTACGGGGGTTTCAGTTTGAGAGCTTAAAAATTGAGTAGCAATGTGTTTAATGTATTAGTATTTAACAAGCTTTACATCACGATGGCTTCTGCCAGTCTTATAAACTTATTTCTGCCCCTTATTAACTTAATTATAGAGTCAGCTCAATTTTTATTCTCAGTCAGACTCAAGTTGGGATTCTGGCTGGGCCAATCTAAACCATCAATATTTTAATGAAATATTAAAGATTACTTTAAACCTAAATCTGCCAGGGATATGAATATGTTTGGGCTTAGCTTTGTGTTTCTTGAGCGGTGCAATTTTAGAAGCTCACCCAGAGAACTGGACGCTTCCACTGGCACCATTTAGAATTTGTTAGAAACCCAAATTGGCTCAGCTTGGTAGCGCTGCCTCTAAGAGAATGGGTTGAGTGGGGCATTTAGTTGTGGCATAGGTTTGACTGCCAAAGTTGTGAGCTCAGCCTGTGTGCCCTGACAGCCAAGCAGATCATCTGCTCATATTTTTGGCCTCATATGATCTTCATGTCTCCATGTGTGTGGATGCGTGTGTGTGTGTGTGTGTGTGTGTGTGTGTGAGATCTTTTCATCCTTGGTCTGTCTTCTGTCTTTCACACCCTCGATGTGCAGAGCGCGGTGACTCACTTGCATGTGTGTGTAAAATGGGTTTTGGCTCAGCAGTACTTGCAGGGCCTGACTTGTGACATTACCCTGGCCTTCACACTTTTGGCATTTTGAAATGTGTGGATGCTTTGACCATCATCTCGGTGACCAAAACAGCCCGTTTTAGTCCTGTACATCTTGTGCCTAAAATGATGGGCATAAAAAATTGATTATCCAAATAAGAAGAGAATGTAAACAGATCTTTTTATATATATTTGTTCATTTATAAGATGAAATACAGAATGGGAAAATATAAAAACAT
>NW_015113685.1:134978-184666 GCF_001443285.1 Poecilia latipinna | reverse complement strand
TTAAAAGGACATTTGTATCTAAAAGTACTGCTTTTTAGGACCAAATTTAAAAGCTTTAAAAAAAAATTGGTTACTCATTCAATATGGTACCAATGAAAAATCTAAATGTGTCAAATTAAAATCCAGTGCAACCAACTGCATTAATAATCACCTAATCAAAAAATAAAGTCCAGCTGTGAATTATTCAATCTCTACATAAACACAGCTGTTCATACTTTAGAAAGGCACAATAAGCCCTCCAACATATCATTTGTTGTGATCTATTCTTTCCACTCAGTCTGTATCGATGTCTGCTGTGCCAGTTCTATAGCTATATATAATCTACTATACTATAGATTATAGCATAATCTATAGAAGGCTATATTGTTAAACATATTTATGGGTTGGAATCTATTAATAGCGCTACCTCTACAGTCTAACTTACCCAGCTTAACAGCTGTAGTGGACACTGATGATAAATCTGTGCTTCTTGTTTGGGCACATCCATGACTCATAAAGCTTGATGGGGTCACCCATCGATATATCGATGAGTTCACCATACTTTTCCACAAATAAGCACATCCTATTATGCCTCTAAATGTAACCTTTCCTGTTCATGGGCCCAAGTAAAAATATTATCCCTCAAATTATAAAATCTTAAAAAGTTCAGAACTTTATTCATAAGCATTAAACTCCATTTAGTTACATCACAACTTTCTACATCGTTTAACTTAACGATCGTAGCAATTTCCTGAATGATGTGTAAAACACATTATAGTGCAAAAGCAGTAGAACTAGGTCAATGGTCGGCAACCTTCAGCTCAGGAGCCGCAAGTGGCTCTTTGGACCTTTTTATTTTTATTTGTTTTTCAGCTTATTCCTGTAATAATTGCATTTCGACATATTACACACAAAAAAAAAAATACCAGTAATCTTTACCTAGATCTATCTGTTATTAGGCTGGAAAATATATGTAAATATCAATATCCCATATAATAAAATGTAGCACACAGGAAGCACTTACATTGATTACCTCACTGAGAAGTTGAACACAGAGTCAGTAACGCAGCTCTGAAAGTCACACGCTGCTGTGGTTTGTTATTCCTTTCTATTTAAAGCGTACCTGTTCTCAGCTTCCACTATCCGCAGCTCAGGTTCTGTGCTTCCTTCAAATGTGCTGTCAGAACACTCGTCTTGATTTGCAGACAACTTATGTCTAAGTGTGGTTGCAGGTTGCACTGATGATTTCAGTAAAAAGGTGTTGAAGTTGTTGATGTTTTATTTGCAGCAGTATTGATTATGGGTGTTAGGCAAGCGAGCTAAATGTCTGTTTAAACCCAGAGCACTCTCCATGTGAAATGGAGAGGATGTGTGAACTCCTGTCAAACCTAATGTGGCCCATAAGAACATTCTCTGTGTTGTCAGCGATGGCCGTATTGCTAAGCAACAAGTTATAAAAATAAGTGTTCCCTTTAACTAGGCCGCTAGGGGAAGCTGTAAATGTTCTTGCTGTGATGCAGCATCTTGTCAGCTCTGGATGTTGTCCTTGTTAAATGGTAAATTCAGCCTTAGAAACAGTGGATTCCTTTGATACAAAGGTTACGGTTTCTGTTGTCTATTCTATTTTCTCCATAGATGGCATATCAGTTTAGCAAAGCTTTTCAGACAGACTGATCAGTGCAATAATTCATCTTAGGAAAATATAAAACAATGACCTATAAACTTGCTAAGAAGCAAATTTAGATAGAAAATCGGTGATTCCCAGTGTTTTTTTTTTGTTTTTTTTCAGTACATATTTAAAATATACCAGTAAATGAATGCAGTGCTGCATTGGTTTAAGAGTTTTAAATGTAGAATTCATAGTTTGCCTCCTATTAGCTAAGAAACATTGCAGGTATACAGTGTTATTTGAAGCTTAATTCAGCAAAAAATATTTGTTCATTAACTTTATCTTTAACTTTTTTCCTTAGTCATTTTTGATTTAGTAAGAGTTACCTTATCCAAAGCTTAAAATAGTGTTTTGGTTTTTTTGCCCATTGATTAAGCATGTATTGTCAAGTCTATAAATATTAGGTCAGCGACGACTTTTAAATTTTGCTTTTAATCAACGTCACAATGAATGTAAAATACTCAAACAGATGCAGCTGAAGAGCAGAGTTTATGCTTTCTTTCTGTGGGTTAAACCAAAAAACTTGTCTAAAAATATGAGGAAATAAAGCATGTGTTCATATGCAACATCTTGGTTTTAAGGGCTCAAAAGTAATTTGACTTAAATCAAATAATTCAACATAAAATGATCATTTCTAGTACTTGGTTAAAAATCCTTTGCTGGAAATGAAAGCCTAAAGTCTTGGTCTTATGGAGGTCACTAGACGTCGAATTTCCTTCTGCTTAATGCCCTTATAGGCTTTTACTGCTGTGGCTTTTAGTTGTTTGGACTAAGATCAAGTGACTGACTTGCTCTGTAAGCATATTCTACATCTTAGCTTCAATAAACTCCTGGGTTGCTTTGGCTGTGTGTTTCGGGTCATTTTCTGTCTGAGTCCTGAAACTCCGCCCAGTCAATTTGACTTAATTTAGCTGGATTTAAGCAGACAGTACATCTCTGAACACCTCAAGATTCATTCAGCTCCTTCTGTCCAGAGTCATATCGTCAATAAACTAGTGTCCCAGGGCCAATGGCAGCAATGCACATTCAAGCCCACGTCACTGCCTCTGCTATATTTTAGAGGTGTTATAGTTTACTTTGGATCATGAACTGTTCCACTCCTTCCCCCATGCTACTCCTTGCCATCATTTTGGTAGATGTTGACCATAGTTTTATTTGTCCAAAGCATGTTCTGCCATGTCTGTTGTTTTTTTTTAGATGTTTTTCTTTAATAAAGTCCAATCTAGCCCTGATGTTCTTGAGGTTAAAGATTTGCTTGCATTTCTGTATTTACTTTCATTCAGTCTTCTCTTTTTTGTCGATTTAGGTATTGATACACCTACCTTCTGGTTGATCACTTTGTTGACTGTTGTGAGTGGGTCTTCTTTCCAGAATTGTGTTTTATATTAAATACTGTTTTTTCAGTCATTAGATCAGATGGTCAACATTTAAATTCACTCAGCAAGTTGGAAAAAATTGCTTTTCAAAATAAAGTTTGGAGTGTCCTTGTTTGCCTTAGTTTAGAAGTACCTCTCCTGCTCTTTATACATAAAGAGAGCATCAAAATAAGAAACTTAATGTTGTTCATTTGCATTTGCAGCACCATTGACCACTTGGAAGCAGAGGAGAGGAAATATGCTGATAAAACAATGACAATTAAAAATCATCTACTTAAGCAATCAATTAAGATCCATTAGTAGCAAATATGAATCACGGAGAATACAAGTAGAGAGGCAATGGTGCTCTTTCGCTTTGTATCAAGCTTGAAGCATCCCCCATTAGTAGTAATTGGTGTGTTCCCGATGCCACTTTTACATAATCTTTAAGTTGTGACTGGAAATAAAAAAAAAAATAAAAAACTGCTCTTTTTCACATGTCTTCAGTATCAGAAGGGAGATGAAAAACAGTTTTAACCTGGCTGTGCTGGGAAAGACAAGCTTGTAGATGTGTAGGCAGGGGGTGAGGGGGTCTGATGGGATTCTAAGTGTTAAAGAGTAATGGGCTGTTGTTGTGATCTGAGGCAGCACGTGTCTCTCTGGCACAAAGTGTATTTCTTACCACTGTTGTTGGTAATCATAATAATAACAGCAAGTCGTTTGCATTGTTTCTCCGCAGCTCTCACTGTCTCAGCTGGCAGCTACTTCACGCTACCCGACCATCAGCCACTCCAGCTCGGCGTTACCGTGGCAACAGTCATTTCCTTCTCTGCTCCATCCTTCCCCATTGGCATCAGCCCACCAGCTGTCACATGTCGTAAGATTTCCACCCCCGTTTCCTGACACACACATACACACACACACACACACACACACACACACACACACACGCAGTCATGGTCTTGTACCGAAACTTCACATACATGCCAAAGGAAACGCACAAGCATTTAACAACGACAAGCATTTACAGGTTTGACATTTCTACACAAAACATGCTAAACGGTTTGAATATCCTCAAGACAATGGAGGGAGTGATTGAGTTCAAGCATACAGAGCCTTGCTGGAGTCTTCACACGCCTTGACATTTTTCACATTTTGTCACATTACACCCGGAAATTCAATGTATTTTATAGGACACTATGTGAGATTTTAGAGTATGTCTCTTGTGTCTTTGTGTTTTGAGAGACTGAAAGTTTTATGCATTATTCGTTGTAAAATAGCTCAAGATTAGATGGACTGTATGAAGAGCATTTGTCATTTCACAGATTTTGACAGAGTTGTGCCACAAATCTCGTGATCTCAAGATTTACTCACTCTCTTCCTGTTTTCAGCATTCGAGATAAATATTATCAGTTATGTAATCTGTTTTTTTATCTTTATGTAAATGCTACCTTGCTATTTTGTTAGTACAGGGTTTAATAAATCTACATGTTGTCTTGTATCTAGTCCAACTTTAATCTATAAATTCAAGCCAGTTTTGTGACATCGATAGATTTATTTCTCAATGATCTAGGGTAACTTAATGATGCACATTTAAAATGATGTTACAAACTACAATTCCTAACAAGCTCGATGAAATGAAGGGCATACTGTTAATCCACTCAGCTCATATACTGTTGCAAAGCCGAGGAAGTCAGCTGCACTGTGCAGATTTTAATACCTCTGGTGAATAATTTACTGGAATGATGCAGGAGTAACCTGCTCCCCGCTGTTGTGGGTGTTTGCTGCCTAGAATTGGCTAGGACTCATTTTGCCTTTGAAAGCTGCCTTGTCTCTGCTAAATTAGACCATGTTCCCCCACAATGATGCACATATTTGGGAAGTGATGCAGAGCACGTTGGAAACAGTGGTGCAATCTCACAAAGTGAGGAAAGATGAAGTAACCGCACGCACGCCGCACACATTCTAAACTGATTAGTAGAGAAATATATACACTTCTTTTACTTTTCACATTTTTGTACATGTACACAAAATCCACTACTATTTCTAATTTATTCATTATTTCCAGTGCATTTTGGAGTGAAACATGTTGTAATTTACAAATGTATATAAAAAAACAACTGCTCTCTCACCTATATAGAGACAGAGAGATTTTATCTCAGGCTTGGGTCCTTATTTTACCTGGTCCGAGGATTGTGCTCTTCTGGACTGCGATGACGAATGTTTCTCCAGGTATTTGTTGGCGCTCCGATGACCACGGCCACTACTGTTGCCTCCACCTGCCAGGCTCTTTCTTGCTCTTTCCTGAGCCCTTGGCATTTCTCCAGTTTCTCATTTTTTCTGATGTTTCCATCACTTGAACGACCACATCAATCACAACAGCTGTCCGCTGCTGCTTACCAGTGATCACATGGTTGGCCCATTGCCATTTTGTCCGTTTGTATCTGAAAGTCCCCAAGGATCTTGGCTCGGTCATTCTCCACCACCTTGGGAGGTGATTCCCGCTTTGACCTAGGCATCTCCAGTTCATATTCCACACAGATGTTTCTGTACGTGGCACCAGCCACTTGGTTATGGTGTTTCATGTTTTCCTTTCCTGCCAGTATCTTACAGCCTTCAACCTACAACCTTCTGTGAGATGTTTACATTTTTCTGGGACTTCTTTGCACAGCCTGCATTTGGTATGTTGGCTGGTGTGGTAGATCTGTGCTTCTGTGCTGTCTTTCAGTCTCTGCCCCTTCGGCAGGATTTGGTCATATCAGTAACTTCAGCTATTTGTCGGTGGTACATCCTAATCAGCTGTTCTTCTTCCCACAATGGTTCTTTCAGCTTCTTCTCTTCCAGTTTTTATTGTTTGCAACATTCACCAAGCTCTTCATCCCTTAGGATCTTCCTGATGTATTCCTGAAACTTGGATATTTCAACTGGGATGATGGCTCTGATAATCACTAGACCTCTATATAAAGGGGGACATTAGTGGACTCAGTGTAAATTAGGAAGGTAAGCATCTCGAGCTGTGAATGTTCAATCTATTATTCTAATATGTAGCCCAACTGCAAACCTACAAAAACATGGCTTGGCAAGGAGAGTATTAATTATAGAAGAATTAAATTAAGCAGAGAAAGGCAGCTCTGGATCTTTTCACAGATCCTCTATTCACTTTGAATAAGTGGAAAACATGGTTTCGGGATAATTATTAACAGCTTCTTTCACAAAACTAGCCTTTATGGAAGAGTAGCGAGAAGAAAACCGCTGTTCGAAGAAATCCAACATCATCACATTGAAAATGTAGAAAATCTTTCAGATTTATTCCCTGATTTGACATATTTTGAGAGTCATTGCTGAGGTTTCAGAAACACTAACATTCCTCATATTAAGGCTGCAAAGCTGCATGGAGCTGAAGGCATTAAGTGTTGACATGAGTGAAGCAAATAGATGCTGATCCTTATATGCAACTGGATCAGTTGTTTGTCTTGTAAAGGAGGACAAATGTGTGCATAGATAAAGGGCTAAAACAGACAGTTTGGGACTAAACAAAGGGAAGGGAATAAATCTGCTGGTAAAATATGTTTAACACAACATTTTTGTACAAAACTTATTTTGCCATCTATCCAGCTGTAGTGTCTTAACTAATGTTACAAAAATACTATCTTTAACAACAACAAAAAACAGATATAATCTTGGTAGATAAAAGTTGGACTAGAAATTTAAGCTAGATAAGGTATTCTGGCAGTCCTCCTCACAGCACGACTTGGTCTTTGTGAGCCAAATTCAATTGTATTTCTTTTTTGCAATATCATGTTCCTGATTATTCTCTTATCTTCAGCAAGACTCATTCGTAGTTCCTGGATTATTCAGGCAATATGATTCAGAGCCTAAGCTGTATGGATTTCAAGCATAATAGATGGGAGAAACATAATAAAACAGCTGCTGTCTAGTTAGAAAACCCATTTCAAGTTGTACCGCCACACAACAACACCGCCTTTACAGTCTAAAGTGAATAGAAAGTGGAAAAAAAACAAAAAAAACATCATTTCTCATTGCAAGAAATGTTTTGTATCTATTAGATAAATTGCTAAGATAATATTTTGCTTTCTGTAAATTTCCTTGGACTGCTACTGTTATACCCCAGTCACGCCACTATAAAATGCTAATTAAAAGAAATAGATGAATGAATGGAAGTCGACACACCCAATGCCTTTCTCCTGTGAGACACCATACTTGGCCAAATAAACATTTTGTTTAATTTTACTTGTTCATTTCAAGCTGATTTTGTGTTTAGAGTGAGAATTTTGGTTTCTACATTAGAGGCAACTCAAAAGCTAGCAGTTAATAAAGTTAAAGAATATCTGACCCTTACGTCACTGCCTGGAAATAGTTCTCATTTATAATGCCCAAGGTGGTTTCTTTTAGTAAATTACAGTTCAGAATTTACTGTTTAAACCTCCATGTGTCCTTGTAACCATAAAACTTGAGCACACCTGCCCATGAAAATCACTCATCTAGGTGTTATCACATTGCAACAGCTTAATGTCAGCGAGTTCAAAGGTGCCAATTCTTTGGACCATTTAACATTTTTAAAGCTACTGTCTCATCCCATGCTAACCTCAGAGTTTAAGACGCTGGCTGTTCAATCACATGTTGTACACACGTGTGCTTTATGCATATGCAACAACATGGTATTGGCCAATATTATTACTGACATGTTTGATGGAAAGTCAAATAATATTCAACTCTGTCTTCAGATAGGCAAGCTAAACTGTGTGTGAGAAGCCAGAAAGGAAACATAGACTAGAAAATGTCTTCATTAGCTCTCTATAGATAATTGTTGGTGTGGTCCAACTTCCAGCTGTGTATCTGTGACAGTGAAGGAGGGATTAATGTTTTCACTAAAAACCACATTATTCCTTTTGTCTGTGAGCTCGCCTCTCACGATGAGCTAAAAATCTATACAGGCTATACATCTACAGACGTAATTAATAACTTATTATTTCTTAATTTGTTTCACAAACACACACATATGGGATGTATTTTGGATAGTAATCCATAAATGTTCAATACTATTAAGTCATATTAAGAACTGAAGCTGTTGTTTACCTGTACCAACATAATGGCAACAATGCAAGAACTTCTTTCCAAATCATTAACTGTCTTTAATATCTTATCAGCTGCTATGAATTGTATATAAAGTCAATTTAAAACCAAAGCAAACCCACAATTCTGACACCTTTATACAAAAACATTGCTTGCATAAATTACATTTAATAATATTTACGTAATTAAAAACTAGCGTTCAGAAGGGAAATACTTCAGTTTTTTTTTTAGTGTGACTTCCTTAAGTGGAGCATAAAATATATTGCCACTTATGCACAAAATTATAAAAGAAAAACATAAACCTTGATCATTTTAAGTCAGTCCTACATGTTACCTCAGAACCTATTAAATTCATATTTATTACAGTTTCAGTGTATCTATTGTCTCTGGCAACAAGTAGGTTCGAGGTCAAAGGCTTGGGAGAAATGGACAAAATATACAATGGGCTGTTTTACAGCATTTGTAATCATGAATATAAAGAAAAAAACATCCTGTTTCATATGGAATAATCCATCTAAATAGTCTGTCTCATTTATATGATGGGTGTTTTTGCCAGGGCACCTGCTGTATGTTAAAGCCTCATTAAGATGTCACCGTGAAACTGAGCGAGAGGCGATCAGAAAATGGTGGAGACAAATATGAATTCTTCCTATGCAGTCTCTACTACAATAGAGTGTGTGTATAAAAATTACATAGTCCTGCTGCTGTTATAAAATCATGCTCTGAAACTTACAGTGCTTTGGAAAAGCCTCGGTGCGTTTTAGGTAAATGTTTTTGTGATAGATCAGTACAAATTCTGTAAAGTGAAAGGAAAATAATTCATTTTTTTTTGTTTTTTTTGTTTTAACAAACAAAACTGTGGCATGTATATGTATTCATCTGCACTAAATCTGTACTGAAATGTTTGACTATTCTTTTTTGGAGGTCACTCTAATTGGATGGTGACTGTTTGTAATGATCGATTGCCAAATCTTGCCACAGACACTCTATCCACATCTGAACTTTGACTGGGCCATTCTAACATGAACATCCTTTGATCTAAACTCTTCCATTGTAGCTCTGGTTGTATGGTTTAGGCTTGATGTGCTTGCTGACCAGTAGAGGTCTTTTCTACCTCCACTGGTCTTTTGTATCCAGCGTATTGATCTTCACCCACCTTCACACTAATGGTAACCAGTTTCCCTGTTCCTGTTGAAGGAAAAGATGCACACAGCATGATGCTACCTATACCTAGTTGTTTTGCATGTAGATGAAAAGCAAACTTTAAGTCTCATTTGACCATATCACATTTTTTATGTTATTTTTTCAGCAAACTATAATCAGGAATTATCGCGGTTTTCTTTTAATATAGTCTTCAATATATTATTGCAAAAATGTGAAAAAGTATTAGTTTATTTCCACTTAGCAATTCAAACCTTTGTTTGTACTATCATGTAATTTTTAAAAAATATATACTAGTTTGATTTGTTAATTTGCAGAAACGTGAGAACGTTCTAGGGCTATGAATAATTCTGCACCGGACTCCACCTTGGTCTATGATGCTTTAATGAAACGTCTTTGAGTTTCTGAAAAAATATTTGACACAAATCCAGAATCACTAAACTAGAATTTCGGAAACGTAGAAGAAACATGCAAACATTCATCTGAAGCACATGGATCTCGGCTGTTGTAGTTCAAAGTGATGTGCTGCAAGTGAAACTGGAATGTGACCTATAACTTGTAGGACGCAGTGAGTGAGTATGATGAAACTGCTTCCTTCACTTCTGACATCATCTGGTTTCCTCCAAGTTTCTTTTTTAATAGAGATAAAATGTCAGACCACATTTTTTTTATTGTTGCGTTTTATGTGTTTCTTTCCAAAGACAAAAAAATAATTAAATGCAACTAAAGTTTTTGTAATTAGAGAGGCGCCAAGATATCAGCCTAACATTGGAATCAAACAATAATTCTTGATCGACTGAATTTTATGTTTTCCCTGTTATTAAATGCATATATATATATATATATATATATATATATATATATAAAAAACAATCGATAAACAGATAAACTAACAGAATGTAAAATAATGGTTTTTTTTATTTCAAAATCAGATTTTGGTGCATAAATAGGGATGAGCTTTTAATTTATTCATGTTCTAACTTATTGGATTTAAAATCACTACATCAAAGTAAGTAGTAGTACACCATGTGTCCTTAGAATAAGAACATCAGAGTCAGATAAAATCAAACTTTATAGAAAACTAGGAAAACCTTATTGCTGCATCTCCATTTGTTTATTCTAGATGAGTAATTAGAATCAGAGCAAACATTGACAAGGACCAAGTAAACCCAGACCAGGGTAAGCTCCTTACCTCCTCCTGTGACACGTGCCTGCTGTGTGTAAAAGATATATATTTCCACTGTAAGCTCAGGGTTGGAGCAGTCGGAGCATTAGGCAATTTCCAGAATCAGTTTTGACAAATCCACTGCAAGCTTTTTACTTATTGCCTCATTCTTTTAATCCAGGCCTTCATAACCCAATTTTACTTTCCATGGATCCAGTTGTCAGCTGTGTTTAGCAAAGTCAGTCCTTGTCCTGGTTTTTATTTCTCTTTGCTCATGATTGTACTGTACTGAGTCATTTCTTTATGATTCATGTGTCTTTGCCTACACTTTTGTGTGATCGGCTTGTAATTGGACAGTAGAATTTGCTTTATGCCATTCTGAGTGATGAGTGTGAAAGTGAACTTAATTAATGGGGAACAGTCTGACTTATCAGTGCGGATAAACAGAGCTGGTTCCCTGTTTTCTGCCTTGCTGCAGCAGTTTTGCTGCATCAATCCTATTTATTGCATTATTTATAGATTGGTCCTTGTGTCTTTTTGTAGGCCTGCTCGGCTGTCAGCACCATCACCCACCTGGAGATGGACCTTCAGCGGGAAGGCGGCAAAATGACCTCCAAGGACGAAGAAGGAGATCATCTTCAAGAACTGCCCTTCACCCCCATCCATGCTCCTGTCATTACTCTGGGAGTGAATGTGCCGAGGTGAGGTGTTCACGTTGTGTGTCCCTGATTGTAGCGGGATTTAATGCCACTCAAATCCTCTGGGACAGTTCGACTGATGGTGTCGTCACCTGCTTAAAATTCATTAAGAAATAGTAAAATATTCCAAATGAGCATCATGGAATGACACTAAAAATCTGTGCACGATAAATGCCAAATGACCAAGGACAAAAACAATGTTCTGTCATCTTCACATACCCTGGATTTTCTCTTACTTGGTTCTTGTTTTTGTTTTGAGAGTTTTCCGTTTTTAAAGGACACATCTACTTCTTCCCAGTCATCCGTGTTTGTTCATGTTTGGTCTCAAGAGATTTTCTGAGTTTTCCCATCTGACATCTGACTATTGGTGAGGGAAATCAGTTTGACTTAACTTTCAGTTGATTAATAGATAAATAAATACATTGACAAATAAGTAAATGAATAGGATTGATTTAACATCAAATTATTAAAAATCTATTTTAATAAGTTTCCGTCAAATCGATGCTACTGCAATAACAGATTATTGAATAACTCCTCCCACATCTTTATCACAGACGCCAATAAATGAGGTCAGTGTTGTACAATAATGTGGGGAGCCTCCACCCATCAGACCACAGAAAATCTAAATCTTAAATAACCTTTTTAGCGGGTACTCAAATGTGAAGAATCACGTTCATTGTCATCTCCCAAACTCAGTGGAAGTGAAACATTGTTCTCTACAATCCAAGACAAACTGCTCGTCCAAAACTAAATAAAAGTAGTCTCTTGATATTGTTCACCTAATTACAACTAATGCTTTTTTTTTTTTTTTGCCTCCTAATAAATATTTTGTTCTGCTTGGGTTACAATGCATCTTTTTTTTCCTCTTGGTTTTAATCTTTGCTGTAGTTTCTGGAGTTCATCCATGTGAATCTTGTAGTTTCAGCTTCACACAGAAACATATTCGTTTTTTAAAAATATGTTTCTAAATTTACACTTACATATCCCCCCCCCCACAACACATGCATGGGTGAATACTTACAACAATCATTTTTCTATGCTTGTTCAGTTAGTTTCCTGAAAGAGAAAGTACACTTTGCAAATAATGAGCACAGACACAGAGAAACAAAGCCTTGCATTGGTGAGCAGCATCTGTAAATAAGCAGCTGGCACTGAAACAATTTCCCAATCCCGGCATTTTGGATCCAGACACCATGTTGTTCAGTTCAGCGAGCTGAAACATCGTTGCCTTTTCATTCAGAGCCAGAACATCTTTTTGACTGTTTCCAGTCTGAAATGACCCACTTTTTGGGGAGGAACAATAAAGTCAAAAGAAGTTTAATCCAAGTTGCTCTGCATATCAGATGGAGCCCCTTTTTGAAAAAAAGATGACGGCCTGAATATTAATCCAGAGTGACTAAATTAAGAGAGAAGTTTTAAGAAATGGGAAAGTGACATAAAGCATGAAATTGATGCAGCTGTGGAGAAAAACACAATTGACTCCCCTTGTCACTGCTGTCACCCTGATTAGTTTGACCAAGGCTTTTTTCTTTGGACATTTTTAATTACTGTCTCAGCTATTTACCAAATGGACTCCGACCGTGTTAGTGCTATGGCATTATTGCTCATTTCTTATGCCTGCACTTTAGCCAGCCATCTGTGTGCTGCATTTATCACAGCCATGGCATTCCGAGTCAGTGTTAAAAGTATAAGTTATGAATGTTACCATAGTTCTGCTGAAACAGGTGGCCACTATGATTAGAGATAACTGGCAATTATGCTTGAAAATCCTGAGGGAGAGCTTTGGCACCCACCCATTCCCCCCCTTTTTCCCTCCCCTATAACTATTATCCTGGAGCTGCTGTTTGATGGATATTGCTGACATCCGTATGCTGTCTAATCATCGTTTCATCACATTTATGTTTAGTGCAGACGGATATTGCAACTCAAGTTCGGTTAAACAGGGCGAAGTGACAAAGTTGACGTTATCGCTCAAACGATAAACATCTCAAATTAGAAAGGAGGCGAGATAAAATGATGAAAGGTCTGAATTGATAAGCAGGTGTTGTATTTTACCCATCTCTCGTCATTTTTCCTGTCTCATTTGAAGTAAATCACCTTAATGAGGCCTGTGCAGCAGGGAATCGACACATTACCTCCTGTTGTTTGTCAAGCGTCAAGAACACATTTGAAGACGTCTGTGTGCCGTGCTCCAACAGATCTGACATTTTGCTTTGATGATTTTTTTTTCTCCAGCTCCTGCTCAGTCAGCTCCAGGAGCTCTCTGGCACACCTTTTCTCCGCCGGCTTTCCTGAAATCCTTGACTGCAGCGGGCAGGTGGCAGAAGTCCTGGACCCGACTGAACCTATGCCCTTCGATCCTCAGCGGGAGGAGGCTGACCTTTTACAGGGAAACCTGCTGGTGTTTGAGTTTCTGGCATTTACCAGGTGAGGTCTGCAGTGCTGTGACACATACAGCAGCACAGATGATGCTGACTCTCAGCAGCATCCTGTGTCCTCCTGCACAGTGCATCAATACACACAGTATTCTCTCCATATGTAGCGTACGGATCGAGATAGGTTAGAAACTTCCATTTTGTCACATTAGAAAAGCAACAAACTTGACTGTAATTTAGGATTGTATGTAATTAACCAACACACACACACACACAAAAAAAAAAAAAAACAATTGTGAAGTGAAAGAAAAAACGACAAATGTTCACTTTTAAAGTCAGGGCTTAAAAGATTACCAAAGATATGCTTTTTACATATTTGTTAAAATTATTATGTCGTGACAGTAGAAGATGAGACGGATGATGTGTGAAAAGATTGAGCTCCTCCACCTCCGCCCAGTGTTACTATTAATATCTGAAGAAATGTGCCACTCCTGGTCAGCCAATCAGAACCCAGAGGAGCATCTTGGTTTGATTCATGGAGAAGCTAAACATGGATGGCAGACTTCATTGTTGTCAGCACATTGACAACTTAATCCTTATTATTTTCTGCCACGGTATATGCGTCCTGCATATCATATCAGGACGCAGAATAGTGACCTTTGTTAAGTATCAATGACTTACAGGTCGGGTGAATGCGACCTGGTCATAGAGAAGCAGGTCATATTTGGAAAAAATCTGATATTTAGGACCACATATCCAAGTGACCTGGGTGGCTTTTTGAAAGATCTGATCTGTGTTATTTAGACCGTCATGAAAAGATCGGATTCTGGGCACGTAATGGATTCAGGTAACTTCAGGCTGCAGAGTGAACATAGTGAAAATCTGACTTCATTCACAATTCTTGGATTATTTTATTTGGGGGAAAAAAGCATAAACTATGTCACTCCCCTTTCACAATTTTGCACAATTTTTTCACATAACACAACATATCACATCCTAATTAAATATACTGGAGCGTTTGGTTGTAATGTGGCAAAATATTTAAGGGGTATGAAAATCCACACAGCATTGCTGCATTAATCTGTGGGAGAGTCAGAAATGATGCATTGTGACAGAAATGATTTGTCATTAATTTACAGTTTAAAATGAACTTGTCACATGATGACATAAACGTTTAGAATGAAAAGGAGTAGTTGGAGGGGGATCTTATTTAGTTTACCTCTTCTCTCAAAAATCAACTTGCTATCAATCGACCGTTCATACAGATACCTCTTCAAACAAAAAACAGGCAATATATATAAAAATCACCAAAAAAGTAGATACATTATTTTTGTAAATGATATAACACTCTACAGAGTCAATATACTTCATCATACATTGATCGCATCTTATATTGTATTATTTTCTTAAAAGTAAAAATTGATCTACTCTCTTTGGTTTCTTTAGACAGATTGTTCCACAGATTTGTTCCATAAGCAGGAACACAATATTCCATTTGTTTTGTTCTGACTTTGGGCTTTTTAAAACCCAAACACTTAGAGCACACATTCCTTTCCGTCCATTAAACTACTGGCCTTTTATCTGCATTGAGGAATTGATATTGTAGATGGACATTTGTTTGACGGCTAAGGATAATAGCCCACTTCCTGCCTAGACACCTTACATGTTTTTTTTAGTATATATTTCTTTTTTTCTGTCTTCTACAGATAGACTTCAATTCACATAAGTCCTCCACAAAGTCCTGCCTGTCAATTACATACCCATACATGGCATGTATGCTCTGTATTACAGAGGCGCCATATTTCCTGTCAAATCAGGCAGAAGAGCACCTCTGTCATTGTCCCATCAGGGAAACCTATGGCATAGTCGTCCCATCTGACAGGGGCTGACAGTGACGGGGGGCTGCTGAGGGATGTCAACAAAAGCCTTCACTCTTTGTGTCGTTCCATCAGCAGTCCTTTTCGTTTGTCTTGGTTGTCACTGACTCATCAGTGCACTGCTTTGACTCCTCATTCCAACCTCAATTCTGTGCAACTTTTCTCCGATTAGAGGCCTGATACATGAAGCTGTTTGCATTGTCTATTTATGGATCTTTGGATTTATGCCGTTTCTGCTTGGAGCAATTACAATCAGAACCTCTAACTGACAGCACGTACATGTGGATCATTGACAGATGAGGACATTACACCAGACTCATATTCCCAAGTTAAATATTCATATTGAGGGCTGAGTTTCATATGTCAAGTGCTTTTATGTTTCTGCAGACTCTTTTGAGTCTGAAAATGCATGTCTAGGTCGATAAAATGCCTCACCTTGAATGATTGATCGCTCTGTCCAAAGTGCTTGTGGTGCATTCTTTAATGACATGTTGCTATGCACTATTATGGAAGTTTGAACAGGAATGGGACGCAAAGATCCCAAAGACTAATTTGAGGCATTTTTTTTTAGAGATTACAAACTGAAATGTTTTGCTTTTTTTTTTTTTTTTAAACTTTCTCTTAATAATTTTGATGTTTGTATACATAGTTACATATTGATGTGTAGTCATCATTAACATTGTCTTGCAGAAGTATTTAATTTTTTTATATTTTTTTTACCTTTAAATTTCAACCTCAAACTTTAGCATGTTTTAGTGGGATGTTATGCAGTAGACCAACTAAATGTGTTAAATAACAAGATTTTAAAATTATTCGCAAGTAAAAATCTAAAAAGTGTTGAGGACATTAATATTCAGCTGCATTTAAGCATCAGTGCAATTGATTTCCTTCAGTGAAGAACTCAAGAGTCCTCTGGTGACTCTGGAGTAGAAAAATAATTATTGTGTTGAATGAAATGTCAGCATTAAAGTAGAGAGGTGCATTATAAAAGACTTTCAGTTGTAATTTCAACAAAAAGTGGTTCTACAAAATCCACACTCAAGGTGGCCAAAGACAAATGTTTGTGAGTTTTTGTACAAATATGTTAAACATTCCCACTCTCCTTCCACGTCACAAGAATGTCGTGCTTTTTGCTGGTCAATTCAGTTCATTGAAGTGGGTAAAAATGTGAATAGTTTTACAAGGTTATGTTTTTCTGTAACGTTTTACAATGTGAAATGTTGTTTAAAAAAAAAAAAAAAAAGTCACTTCCAGAGAGCCAATGTGGACTTCTGCAAGTTCATAGCCGTCCGCTGTATTGCTGCTGAGACTGTTTCAATTTGTTGGTTTTGTGCAAATTAAAACTCATGGCTTTAGTTTTACACTAGGACCAAAGCAAAATGCCTATAAAAAAATATGACTAATGCAAAAAAAAAATCTTGAAGCTTGGTACAATAAATTCCAGAGATGTGTTATTTGGTATAAACCTATTATATAGTTCAAAGAAAACCTATTTCCCTGTTGTTGTGAGTGCAGTCAGGCTTGGATTCCATAAAGGCTCGCAATTTAATCACATCCTCACTGCAGGCAAGGTGAGAAATTTCAATTCTGGTATCGTTAAAGTATAACAGCAAATGTTTAAAGCCTGTGGGTAAGTTACAATATTCTCACATAAAAAGCTGAAGACGGTGCAACAACACACAGTATGGATTTCTATCTCGGATTTAATGACGCGCTGGTAAGAAAGCTGATTTAATTCTTCAACTTCTTTTCCAAAGCAGTCTGGAGTGCTACCTGAACCCACACACTCAAGCTTACAGCTAATTGCAGACCTGTGTGCTTCTCTGTTGAGTGGGGCGAGGGTGGGTTAGCTACCTCATAATTATGACAAACAGGTATGGCAGGCGTTAGTTGTTACTGTGCAGCAGTATCACTGAGACGAGTTAGAACGCTGCTACCAGACGTTGTAATTTTATTCCTGTCTCAGGTTTCATGGTTATGAATCGCATCTTTCAGCTGGACGCGTCTCCACTCTGAATCTGCTGTTACAATGGAGCATGGCGACCAATTTTTAATAAGCTGTCTTTGGGTTCACTTCCACTTTAAACTGTGACGTTCTAACCACTTGTTTAGTTTCAGTGCTGCTCCCTGCTTTGCTTTTTTCTTTTAAAAATAATTATTAAAGCATAAATCTTTTTTCTATTTAGCAGCTGAAGCAGCTGAGCTTGTTTCCTGAGTGTATTTTTTTTCTTTTTTCAATAATTCACTGCTTAAAGTTGCTTTTTTGAAAGCTCACTGGGAGTCTTTTTGGGTAAAACTTAATATTGAAGTGTGGCATTGAAAATTTGCAACAGTGTGTGAAATTGCACTCAGAGGGAGGCGTTTGTGTGAAAAGCAATACAAACCACTGGGATTTTCTTAGTCTCAAAGGCCTCTTTTTCCTAAATGTGATTCTTTCAAAACAAAGGAAGGATTTCATTTGTATGAACTTGAATGGAGATGTATTTATGCACCGGCTTCTGAACACTATTTCCTCTTTTCCGTTGCACAAAAGCTTCCTGTGATAAGATTTTAAAGCCATTTTTTTATTTAGTGTTTTTTCCTCAGAACTCTCTTTTATAAACCATTTTCTGAAATACAGTTTACTCTTAGTAGTACATGCTATTTTTTAATATAGTTTTTGTCATAAAATAACTTTTATAACTTGGGAATCCATCACATCTGATTGCAACCTATTTTTACATGTTTTTAAATATGTCACATATTTTTGTTCTTTTTACAGAATACCAGGAGCAGGAGTTGAAAGTGACTGGCCTCGCAACATCTATGTTACCTTCCAGTTTTATCGCTTTCCACCTGTCACCTCGCAGCAACTTAAGCTGTTGACCAGCGATAAAGTTCGGCCCAAAGCTAATGAGGCACTTCCTTGTGTCTTAGCCACCATCAACAAAGACGGATCTGTTAATACTGGTAAGGCTAACATGCTAAAAAACATGATTTATTCTTCCTTGCTGTTGTTTACATGTATTTTTATGGAGGTCTTCAGGTCAAGATTGGCGTTTTTGATTTCATAGTTTTTGTCAAAATATCTTTAGGTATTTTTGTGATGGTGCTTTTCATGATGTAAACACTGGCTGTTTTTTTTTAACCTTACCATCAAAACACTCCCTGTCCCTGCTCATAATAGGTCAAACCCTTTTGTAATCCCCGACAATGACTAAACGATTACCATCTCCACTTTCCTTGTTACCGTTGTACAATAATATCCTCGGACTGTAACCGTGTTCAATGGTGCTTTGAGGTTATGTAATGCTCCGACACTTCTCCTTCAGTCAGCTGAGTGAAGTCTGAGTCTATTCATGTCATAGCTAATGAAATGGAGGAGATATTACAGCTTCTGACAGAGTGCGATATTGAGCTCACAAATGACCCTCCCCCACTCCTTTCCACATTTCCCTCAAACTCGTACACCTACCGATGTCTCCATTCCCAAGACGCTCTCCAGTCCAGCTCTGTCAATATTTCCCTGTCTATTTATATTCACCTGATCATCTACAGACAAACGCTCGACTGCTGAACCTTTTCTTCCTTGTCTTAGGAAATAACCTCAAAGGTTATGTTTTAACAAGATGCTAATTTGTTTTTCTTGTTTCCTCAGATGTCGATTTTTGACATCTTTGTTCTTAGCTGCTTTATTTTATTGGCTACAAAAATTAACTTTATATTTAAAAATGGCTGAGCCTAACTCTAATAAACACATGTATATAAGATTCTGGAAAATGGCAGAATAAAATGAAAATATTGCAATGTTCTTTGTAGAGCTGATGCCTTTGAGTGAACTACACAAGCAACTAAGACGAGAAGAATTCACAAAAACACAGTATAGAAAATCTTTCACTCTTTCTTCTAAGTTTAGTGATTTTTCCTGACTCGCTGCTGCCAGAGGGATTCCTGCGTAAAGCCCAGTCCATCTGGAGTCCAGAGCTTTGTGTTCACAGATAGTAGCCCCTCTGGATAGTTGGAAAGCTGTCAGAATTGAATCAGACATCTAAAACAACTTTTAATCATTTAAAGTTTTCAGAAAAAGAAAATATAAACACAAATTGGTTACTGTTTACTTAAAAATAAAAACTTTAAGCATTACTACCCGCATTTGATTGCTCAAGGATTCCATCATTCATCCACTAAATCATTTACATACTTGATCCCTAAATCACTTTTTGCCGTAGTGTATATAAATGTCCCAAATGAAGCTGCTGTACTTCACTGGCTATGATCTGGCAATTTTACACATTGGCAGTATAATTGAGATTCTTCTTTAAGGCCTCTAATATTGAGTTTTTGATTTTGTGTCATTTGATGCAATGTCCTCTGCTGTTGTTTCCAGGACCTTTTTACTGAGATAAAGTTTTTTTTTTTTTTTTTTGTACAAGCATAAAACCTTTTACTTAGTCACTTGCTGACAGGAAACACAGACGTATAGTTAGTTCTCAAAATGGCCATAAGTAAATGAAATGACTCCTCCTTATTTGACAAGTCACCTTCTGGACACAATATCAGTCATTATTCAGTATATTAGGTTATATAAAACCATCTATGTTTGAATTATCTTTAAGAAAATAGCACAATAAATAACATTCACAACATAATACATTTGTTCACTAATTTACCTCATTTTTTTTATTCATGTTGAAATTTCAGTGAAAGATTACAATTTAAAATTAGGCTTCTGGATAAGGATTTATATTCATAACCTAGACAATTCTGTTTTCTACATTGCATGCACCATGGTTTATGGACACCTGTGGAATTCAACATCCAAAGACTGAATGCATTTCTTTCAGCTGTTTCTATATGTGAAAGAGAAATATTTAGTGAGATGAGAAGAGAATCGGAGGAAAACTGGATCAAAGTTTTCTTCTTTTAGTTCTATATTTAAAAGCTATTCAAGTTGAAATCACATGTCAAACACAAAAGTTGAAGAAAGACAGAACACGACAGAAGCAATCAAACTTCAAAATGTTTCCTAGAATTGAGCTGGTTCGACTGTCTGACTGTGAAAAATACAAGGATTTCAAACAAGGCAGCAAGTTGTTGAGATGTTTCTGACTCCTTCATGGATTCAGATTAGAGATTAGAGTTGAGACATCAGCCACAGCATTTTGCATCATTGGCCCTCTTGTCTTTAAAATAGCTCTTACATTCTGGAGCATAGAATGAATCCTCGAATCATGTCCTGTGATATGATGCAGTCAGTTGAAGTTAAAGCAAAAAGCAGCTTTGAAAAGATGATTTCATTTATTTTGAGGAAAAACAACTATCCAAGCCAATGTAACCCCTTTGTAAAAAAGTATTCACTCCCTTTGTTATGTCATGAATGAACTATGATGAGCCACATTTCTTTGGAAACCTGAATTTAATTTCTCAATACTTTCAAACTTGTTGAATCAAGAAAGTACTTATTAAAAAAAACACAGACAACATGAAGGAGGTTGAAAGATCTCAAAAGGCAAAACAAGATACTCTGACTTCAGGAAGTTTAAGAAGGGATGAGAATCAAATTAGTTGACAACCAATCAAAATTATTCTAAGAGCACATTGACTCACGCAGGCCACAAAGGATATAAAGGTATTGCAGGTTTCAGTGTAGTTATTGTTATTGTTCATAATTGATCAACAAGAAACAGAATGAGCAAAGACTTGATCAATGCCAAGTTTATTTCTAAAGTCAAAGGCCTGTCTTACATTTACCAGTAAGTCTCTCTAAACTGTTGTGTGAATATGAACTGACAAAAATTTGACCATATCATCACATCTCGTGTAAATGTAGCACAGCGTCTCATAAAACAAGCATCACACTGTTGAACACTGATGTGCTTGTTAAGCTTAAAGCACAACAGGGCTATTAGGCAGTAAGTCAAATAGGCAAAACACATTGGCAAATCTAAACCCCTGAATAGCTGCAAAAAAAAAAAAACACACACACAAAAAAAAACATCATTTTGCTATGGTCTAATCGAAGTCTTAATTTAAATCCAATTGAGATGCTATGAAATGACCATAAAGAGGTTGTTTGTCCTCAAACCCTGCAATGTGGCTGAATTTTAAATATTCTGCAAAGAGCAGAGGGCCAGAATTACTCCGCAGCGATGTAAAACACTCATTGGCAGTTCTCATAAAAGTTTGATGGGCCGTGCTGCTGCCAGTATTTAGCTTTAGGTGGCAACTACTACTGGCCGGGTTTGGTTTGGACAGCTTTTTATCTTTATTAATGAAATCATTTAAAAATGGCATTTTGTTTTTAGTTTGGTTAACCGTTATGTGATACAAAATTTGGTTTGATGATGTGAGACACTTAAATGGCCACTTTTTTGCAGCTTATCGCTTCTGCTTCCCTCAGTTTTTACTGTGTTGTTTAAAGTCTTAAGTGGGTAAAGAGTTTACAGCCACTGTTGAGGAGCAGCAACGCCATTAGGGTGTTTGCTTGGCCAAAACAATATAAGTCTTGTTGGTAGGTAATAAAAACATTGACCATCTAGGCTTCATAGTTATCAAGTTGAACATTTAAACCATTAATGCTTTTTAACTTCTCATAGTGTACATGCTTATTATTTTGAATTCATTTAGACCACAAGACACAGTGCTAAATAAATCATTTGCAACAACTGGAAATGAAATTTTGTTACAGTAACATTATAAACTGTACCCAGATAGACTGATGCATAAAGGGATTTTATTTCAGAGGTAGAAATAAAAGGATTCCTTAGTATGTCCCACATAGCTGATTGTGTCTGATCTTGAAGGCGTGTTTGGAGCTTTTTGCTTCTTTCTTTTTTTCCCCCTTGTGGGGAATTCAGATTGAAACAAAGCCAGTTTGAGCCACAGACAATGTACCAACTAAAGAGGCATTATATATAACCAGCTGGCCTTGGGTGTACATGTGTTGTGAATATAACACACGAACAGATTCGTGTCACGGCCTAAATAAAAATCCTCAACAGTATTTGTTTTTTCTCTTAGGATTTGTAAAACTGTGAGATGTGTGTAAATATTCATTAAAAAGAAAAAAAAAACCCCAATTGAAACCAAACATTAGATGATCTGTTTGGTAATAGATAAGTTTGTTGTGTGCGTATTGTTGGAAAAACAAGGTTTTTTGGTCAAAGGGTAACTTAGATATCGGTAATAACTGGTACCATCTAAAATGCAGTGAAATCAGAATGGTTGCTTTTATGGTTCTGATTTCTACTTAAGCTTTACACTGCCTCACCTTTGCAAAAGTGGAAATGTGATAAATCTTTAGTCGCAAGTACATTTGGGTGAGACAGACCAGTTTTTATGTCTTGATGTTTTAGCGTTCTTTCTATTTTTTCTGGTTTAGCTTTGTCACAACAGTTATTTAAAATGGTTGCAAAAAACTGAAAGCTTGATTTGTTGCTTGGTATTCACTCCACTTAGTCAGTACTTTAGCTTCTTCAGCAGGAATTACAGCGACAAGGCTCCTGTGTTATTCTTCTATAAATTTTGTAGCTCTTGCCTTAAATTTGCTGTTTAAAGCAAACCTGCTTCATATTCTTCACACTGAAGAGTTAATGTGGAGCTAAATGGGCTTAAGCTAGATGCTTTCAAGGTGTGTTCTCATAAACCTCTTGGATGTTGATTTAGTTGTGTGTTCATCAGGGTTATTGACATATTGAAAAATTTCATCTCTGCCTTATTGTTTTTTTTTTTCTTTCATTCAATAACTTGTTTGGAATTCATTTCTATTTTCCTGACCTTTGGAGATGGCAAACATAGCTGTAAGAGATAATATTTCTTGTGTGATATTAAAAGACTGGGCTGTTTGTTCTCAAATTGAAGCCAGTCTTGTCCAGATTTAAAATATTTGCTTTAGTACCGACGCCTAATAAAATCTAAAGCATTTTCTTTATTTCCCCCAAACTATTCCTACGTTCTTGTCTCGTTTTGTCTGATCGAGTACCATACAGTCTCACCTCATACTGAATGAATTGTTACATACATTAAGATGTATCTGATATCCCTACATCAAAGCCTTCTGTAGAAGTCATGTATAAATCTCAAAACATAAGAATATCGTGGAAAAAAAAAAAACTTTTTTTCTTGTTTCTCATTTCAGAAAATGAAGCTCATATCTTTTGTAGATTAGTTCTACATAGTGAAATATTCATAAGAAACCTTTTTTTAATTTTAATGCCTGACAGACATTAAAATAAAAATACTTCTAAGCCATTTTTATCACTTGATGCAGGACAAACCTGCAAGAAAAGTTGTAAGATGCTGCAAAAGATGGGAGACTTTACAACAGGACAAGAATCCTGAACAACTGTAACTCCAGCATAATAATTTAAATCTAAGAATATTCATGTGAAAGAATGGCCCAGTTAAAATCCAGGCCAAAATCCATCTTACAAACTGTAGGAAGGCTCGGAAATGTATTAAGAGTTGTTTCTAAACTCTTTTAATCGGAGCTACTGCTTTGTGTCGATCTATTGCACAAAACTTCAATAAAATACATCAAAATTTGTTGTTTGAATGTGAAAAACTATTAGTTTCTGAGGTATATGCTGTCGGGGTTTCTGGTTCAGAAGTTACAGATTCCTTTTAGTGACATGTTAAATTAATTTGCTAAAACAAAAGAAAAATCAATAAAAAGTTACTCTTAAGAATTCAAAATAACCATTTTTAAGGTTTTTATCTTTTATCCAAGTCATTTTGAGTGCAATTTTCAAATATTTTCATATTTTTACAAATAAAATCCTAAAGCATATCGGTCCAAAGCAAAAAGACTTTAAAAAAGTACCTCTCGTTAAAGCAGCGTATACTTTTCCTTGCCTCTTGTATGTTTCTAGGTGTAGCCTGGGCCTTGCTTTATGCTGGGGCTTGCATCAGTCTCAAGAACTCTAAATACACACTCTGCATCCACACTATTTTCTTAGCCTGGAGCCTTCACCGTCTTGTTAGGCTTGTTGATCCCCAGCAGGATTTTCAACCCAGGCAAGCGTGCTGTGCAAACACCAAACAGGCCATCCAGGTTAGGGGGACGTCTGCTGGGTGCCGCTCCTTGTCGGCAGACCTTGCTGCACACATGTAGCGCTTTACAACCCCTCGGGCCAGATCTGTCAGCTCTTCCTGCTTCTGAGCAGAGACACAGCTCATCCTGTCTCACTCTCACGCTCTCCCTCCACGATCTTATTGCTACTCGTTTACAGCACACAAACCAAGAGCATGCTGGGAGAATTATTACTCCAAGTGGAGAGAGAGAGAGAGTGAGAGAGAGAGAGGTGCCAGGTGGTTTTGGTGAGAAAAAGGTGGATTGGAGGAGTGAAGAAAGGAAATGGTCTAAAGGAGCAAGATTTTATGTAATAATATTGTCTACCTTGTAAAAAGATTCATAATCCTCTAAGCAAACTTATTTTGTAAAAAAAAACAACAACAAGATAGCTCTTGTGTACTGTTGGGTTATTACCAGCTGTATTTAGCTGCATCTAAAACCCAACGTTTTGATCATCACAACCCTAATTTGACAGTTGTTATCTCACAACAATCTAAGTCGAGCCTTATTAGCTTCTTTCTAATCAGAAGGGGATAGAACATAACTATAACTTTTGTTATTGCAGCTAAAAACCCAATGTTACATGTGAATAAGATTGCACAGTCGTGTTCACGAAGAACATAATATTGATACTCTTTTCTCTGATAAGTGACACTATCTAAAAAAGGTAAAGAAACTGTCTGTACCATTCTAACTTTTTTATCTCCATAAAATGTTATCAATTTAAATTTGCATTGTTTTGTTCAGTTGTGCATCTAGATTGAAAATAATCACTATTTTCCTTGAAGACTCACTGAGCCATCTTTTCTTGCACTTTAATACTAAGCAATTGGTTTCAGTGTGGCAAACTCTGCAGAGGAAGCCCTTCTGTCCCTCTTCCTCATGGGTTGTTATTATTACTCCCCTCTGTAGGAGTGAAGACATTTCAAGGCTCACAGCTGAACCGTAACCCACTAAATGTGCTCTCTAACAAGGGAGGCATCGCTCTGCAGAAACACATGCAGGAGGGTCCTTGCAGAGAGCTTTCTGAGGTCTCTGGGGGAGAAATGCTTTCTGTTCTTTTTGTAATTTTGTGGTTGAGAAATAGAACCTTCTTGCCTACCACCTTAAATACATACTCTATGTGCTGTAGGTAAATATAAGAAATTCTATCTAGAAACTTGAGAAGAGTAAATTCTATCAAATAGTTTTTTTTTTTGTTTTTTTTTTACATGCCTGTCATTGAAAATGAAAATGGTTGGAATTTTGATTCTGTGTCACCCAGGAAAGAAGCTGCATCTCATATTAGACTTTATTTCCCTATAGGCACCTTTGCAACCCTGACACTTATATTTTGTTGCACAGAGTCTTGCGCAACACAAGTTTCAAGCATGAAAGCTCTGTCTTTATTAAGATCACTTTAAGTCTCATTGTCGTCATAGAGTTGCAATTTTCCATCCAGTGTTTGGGAGAGAAGTTGCTCTTAAGCAGGATTTTGCTAATATTAAGTAAAGACAAGATGATTTAAAGTTTAAATTAGCATACTATCAGCGATGATTGTGAATTCCCTGGAGCAGGTCTCTCCAACTTTAGTCGACTAATTCATATATAAGCACCTCATTGATACTAAATAAAGCTAACCTTTTTTTCCCCCTCAGTAACAACTTCAACACAGAAGAGTGCTCTTTTCAAAGTAAATGAGTATCTCTCAAGTTTGTTGCATTCACCAAAAATCGTCCGACACCAGACGGTTTGTCTGTGCACCTCGAATCATAATCGTTTCAATCTGCTGCATTGAAATTTGTGGACGGCAGCAGAAAGAATCTTACAGTTAATTTACAGAAATCACAAGACACTCAGCCAAGTAGTACGAGACATTTTTAAGTTTTCATTGTTAGATTATGTTAGTGGAAATCTATTGTTCTGAGATAACCAAGCAACGCCCCTGTGGAGCTCTTTCCTGAATAAGTGGTTGTGAGGAGTACAAACATGACGGTAAGAGGGAAAATAAACAAAGAATGGAAAATATTCTTTTGAGTTTGTGGAGCTTTCTGGTCTTTTTAACTGCATGGGCTTCTTACCGAAGCTCCTCATTACATCACTTCTATTCAGCTGGTGACTCCACTGTACTTTTATCCCCAGGGAGTAAAGGCGATGTTGAGGCTTTGATACAGGGCTGGAGGGAGGCTCTGGGCAAGAATTCTGATCGTCCAGTTACCTCCTAGCCTCTCGTTCAAACCTTTGATACAGTCTTGCATAATACTAACACACGGGTTATTTTGCGGTTGTGGCAGTATGCATGCTATACCAGCTCAGCCTTTTGTACAGGCCCATTATTGCATGTTGGTTTGTTTTTTTCCCCTGCTTTTCTGCTTCAGGTATTCACAGCTTGCATCCAGGATTTTACTCTGCAGACATTCTAAGTAAACTATTCTTTAGCTTTCTGAACGGCCACAGTGTGATTCTCAGTCTTGATGTTTAACACTTTGTTAGACGGAAAGGAAACTTTCATTTCTGAGTCTTTGAAACATTCAGTTTAGATTTCTTAGATGAAGACACGACTTAATCAAACAGTTTGTAAAATCGCTCTTGAGGTTTTTTCTGAAATTGTAAGCAGCTTTTGTCATCTTGAATTGCCGTAACCTTCAAGGGTGGCCGACATTGTGGAATGGCTCTGTGCTCTCAGGTTTTCTGTTCTCAGTTATCAAGCCTGGTGACTCTCGGTTGACAGCTATATTACCAGCTCAGTGGCATCCATAAGGTTGACAGCTGAGTTGCCTCTTAATTTTTCTTTTCTCAAATTTAATGTCACCCTTGTGGAAGGAAAAGGGTAATATAAATATTTATGATCATGCATCAGATATGCACCTTCATGTTAGTGAGGGAGACTTTCAGGCTCACACATCCATGTCAACACCTTAGCCAAAAGAGAGTTCAGTAAACCCAGCAATACTGCGCAATTTTGATTACAAAGAACACAATTTGGTAGCGTATCCTACATACATACTGTATGTTAACAATTAGAAAAGAACAAATGTTCATCTGGGTCTTCAAATAGACTTTTTATGAAGTGTTTTGCCTTCTTGTCAAGGTTCTCCAGGCCTGCAGATTCAGTTCAGAGTTGATGACGATTTTTTGAGGCCAAGAGAAAAACGCTGGTTCCTCCGCCACCTGGCCCTCCATACCATGCACATCGATGTTTGGGACAGCGACTCGTTGCTCCTCATTGGTTCTACCGCCATGGAGCTCAAGGTAAATGACTGAAGGTTGGATGTCGGACTGACGTAGTTATTAGAGACACATTTATCAATTTTTTATGATCCAGATTTAACAAACCTTTGTCTTGCTAACAACAGTTATTAGATGATTTACTTTAAGGGGAAATAACAGGAGGGTTGAATTTATTTTTCTTGATAATCGCATTGTCAGAGAAAAGTCACTATAAGAATGAGATTTTACTATGTTAAATCAAACAAAATGATTTTGAGTTCACAGTTTAACTTCTTTAGCATCCTATTGTAGCAGTTAGTGTGGTTTTATATGTTTTCATTACTAAAACACTATTTTTAGTTTCTGTACATATTTTTAGACTATGCACATCGTAACTTTAGGCCTCAGATTTCCAGAACACGGTTCTTATTTTAAGGCCAAAGTGTTCTGAAACTGGCAGGTTAAAACCTCAAACAAATAGATAAACTTCCCTGAACTCTCTTCCTGTTATTTACTTTAAGTGTTGCTCTTTTGATCTGTCACAACCTAAACAGACTGCAGACAATGTTTGAGAATAAATTTTCCTTTTAAATGGTTTCCTCTGATCTCAGTTTGAAATTTATTACATATACTTCAGATATTGTTGACCCTCTTTTTGTTTTTTTTACCCAACAATATCAACATATCATAAAGCCTCGTAATACTGACATATGGGGCATTAACTTGTCAAATTGGAAACTCAAAGAAGTACATAAATTTTCAACAGTGTTTACTGTCTGGATTGCTACAAAGTGCATCATGTGTCATAAATTCATGCAGCATTTGCTGAATGTTTAGTGGCAAGAACTAAACAGAAAAATGCATTTCATTTTAACTCTCTGTTTACAGTTTCAAGCACGACAACTATTAAGAAAGAAAGTACCAAAATATCTGTTATTTGTTGGTCAATTGTCTATTAATAAACATGTTACTTCATAATGCTGCTCCGGTTCCCTGTGGCAGTGGATTAGATCAACACATTTCTTGGCCGTTTAAAAAGTAGACAGACAGATCCACTCTTGTGGACGTCAGTCTGAAATATACAAAACTCTTCATCACACAGATCTATTAGAGCAGTTCAGACCCCAGCTTCATCTATCTAGTTCCATCATCCATATTGAGAAGTTTTTCTTTCTTTCATTGGTTTGTTGGTTTGTTCTTTCTTTCTTTGTTTCTGTCTTTATTTTCTTTGTCTATCCTTCACATGCTACATACAACTTTGATTCCTCCTCTTAATTTGTACATTTTTCCTCCCCAGTACTTGCTGCGTCAAGGGAAGCCCGCCGTCCAGGCTCTTCACGAGTTGGAGATCCTGACCACAGACTATGTGGAGGAGGATACTTTACTGCCTGACGCAGATCAGTATCTGCGTTCAACATCCACCGCGATGATGGTTTACGCCATTGTCAGAGGCCGGCTCCACATACGAACGGGCAGCATAGGCAAGTACAGAAAAACTTTTGCTTCCCATTCAGAACTCAGATTGTTGGTGTAATCGACACCTTTACAATAAAATATCTACATCAAATAGGACTATTTTGTTCTGTAATCAGTGGTGTCTGGAATTTTTATTTGGGCCAAAGTTGTCGAGTCAAAAGTAATAGAATTTTGAAAAAATGCAAAAATCTCTACCTTGATTCCGTTTTAGTTGTTTTTTGATCCACTAAACATCCTATATTTTCACAAAAATAATAAACTAGTCAGATTGTGAAGATGACTTTTTTGTTTTTTAACTACATCTCCCCACTTTTTCAAGAAAAAACTTACAAACAGGTTTTGTTACTGGTAGTCCTGGGAGAGCCTATCCAGACAGCCCAGAAGAGACTCTATAAGGAAGTCCAATAAGGAAAGCTCAATGCTCTTCTGTTTAGCCTCATAGTTTGGGTTACACCATTAGACTTGGGGTCTAATCTGGGCTGACATGTAATAATCCACAAGGCAAGGCAGGGCCGTACCCCGCCTCCGCTCCCTAGGCAGCTGCAGGGTTTTGTATCTCACTCTTGGACTTTTATTACTCCATATGAACTTTGAAAAATGTTTATCCCACTCCCTAAATTGTTTTGCTGGGACCTGCACAAGGAGTGCTGTGAAAATCTACAGCAGTTTTGGGAGAACATTTGTCTTTATTATTCAGATTCTGCTGCCAAGGTTGAGGGGAAGCAGGCTACAAACGTTCCCTGTGGATTTTCTTACTTATTCGTTTGTAGTTAATGTCATGTGTGTAACATTTTTTTTATAATTAAAACACCAAAATACTATATTAGAGATTATTCCAGTTGAATCAGTGGCTACCCGTGAATTGTCTTCACATATCGATGGGATTCAAATGAAATTCAAAGATGTAGCATCACAACCCTAAAGACTTCATCTTCAAATGTCTTATCTGCCAACATCTTTGTGATTTCTTTTTGTAAACATTGCACTTCCATAACTTTTTATATGTATAAGGACATTTTTTTCTTTCTTATCATCTACTGCTACTGAGGCAAATAATAGTGAATATGTTTTAGGGAGATAAAAAAAAAACATCTAATCTCCCAGGCAGATGTTTCATTGTGAATTTCTCCAACACCGACTTCTAAAGGAGACTAAGCCTTGTTCTGTCTCAGATCAACACAGGAGAGAAGCAGTTGTTTGCTGGCTTTTGAGCAAACATTCTTGTTCATTACATCCCAAATCATCCTTTTGCATCCAAAATGTGTGTGGGCATTAATTATTCAGGATATATTAGTTCTTTAGAACTTGGGATTATGAATGAATGTTGCCAGCTCTCTTTATTTGAGTGTATAGTTTTGAAGTGATGGATAATCTCAGCGACCAGGGAGGACAGAGGTGTGGAAACTTGTAAAGCAAACGGTGCCAAAGCAAAAAATATCTCACTGCGATAGTCCCTCTCTGTCTGGCAACTGAACGCTTCTCCTCTTCCCTTGCACTCATCCAATTTGGGCCTGGCACGCCCCTGCGGCACAATGGCAGCTGACGATTGCTTCCTTGCCATTAATCAACTGCTGAAACGATATTCCACCTCATAAACGAGGTGTCCTTTTTCAGGTTGAAGAAACTCTTCCTACTGGCTTTGTTGGTGCTTAATATGCCAGCAAGTTCTCATTGTGCTTATCACTGAAAGCAGGTTAAAAGTGGATCAGGTAACGGGTTATTGGTCGGGATGGGGAGAGGGGATTTTGTCTGGCATGTAAATTCACATCAATGCTTAGATATCCATCAGGGCGGCCTGGCCGACAGTCGAAATAAATTTTGTGAGGGTATTGCTAGTGAGGTCTTTTATTTGTTTTTGCTTCCATCTGCTGCTACCTTTTTCACATATTAACATCCGTCTTCACTCCGTCTTCACTCCTCCTCGTCTTCATTTTTCTGTTGTCTTCTAGACACCGATTCTTTCTCCCCTTCCACAATTTCTTTTTTCTTACTGGTTAATCCAGCTGTGAGATATAACTATTAAGTGTCACATTTTCTCAGTTTCTCTCATCAAGCCTTAACAAATCAGCATGGTTATTGGTTTGGGAGTAAAGAATGTAAAGCCACAGATTGAGTGGCTGGTTGAGTTATGAATATCAAACATCAAATATCAATATGAATATCCCAAAAATGCATGGCCACACATACATAAATGTCGACATAAACATTGCCTTGCCTACTTCTATTCTTAAAACTTTTCAATGTTGCCGTTTTTTGTTTTTTTTTAAGTGTGAGGGAACAGAAATGTATTTAGCATTTTTGTAAATAAAATTCTAAGGTTTTTTTTTTTTTTGTTGCATGTATATTTGTCCCCTTTTAATCTGATAAGTCTGAGCAAAATCCAGGGTAAGCGATTGCCTTTAGATATCAGTTGTCTGAAGAATATTATCCAGCAGCAAAAATACGTATCAAAACTTCTCAAAACTTCCACTACACATCACCCTGAACACACCGTTCCAATCTTTAGACATGATGGTGGCAGCATAATTCTGAGGATTCTCATTATTAGCAGAATTAAAGGAGTGAGGGATGGCGCTACATACAGAGCAATTTTGTAAAAAAAAAAAAAAAAAAAAACTCTTTTAAAGGCTACAAAAAACTTGAAACTATGGACGAGGTTCACCTTTCATAGGACAACAAACCCAAATATACAGCCAAACCTAAAGTGAAATGGTTAAGATATAAGCATATCCATGCCATAAGAATGGTCCAGTCAAAGTACAGTCCTAGATCCAAATACATATTTGAGGCAAGACTTGGAAATGTATGTTCATACAGGCTTTCCATCAAATTTGCCTGAGCTTGAAATACTGAAATGTCAGTATTTTATTTATTTATAAACTTTACCTTAAAAACACTTTGGTTTGATCTACCAAGTAAATCCTGATGATGTAAATTGAAATCTTTGGTCGTAGCTAAACGAAGGGGGAAAACATTTCAAAAATTATAAATTATTTTAGAAGCACAATGAAGACAAATCATCAATCTCAACCCTTTTCTTTAGTTCAGTAGAAGGTTGAACGACTTCCTGACGGAATCAAACAGTTGGACTGACCAAGCCGTGACTGATGACGTACAGATGCTCCTTTGGGATTCCAGCGTAAACTGTGAGGTAAAGGCGGCTTTAAGGGGTTCATCTCTATGAATGCAACAAGGGAGGAGTTGTGTGCTTGGTAGAAAGATGTGATAAGTCAGAATGGTGAGTCAAGCAGCTTAATGGTATGTCATAAATTCCTGAATATGTCCTTGAGCCTTTTTAAGGTCCAGTATATAGAAAATTGCCCAATGTTTCTTCTGATAAACACCGCTGACATACTGAAGCCAGTTTTGATATGAGATGGTTTCCAACAAATCAGCCTGCTTGATAACCTGCAGGGTACTGCAGGAGCAGAGACCCCATTCCTCTCTGGCGCCCAGCGCTGATGGCTCTGGGAGGCGTGATAAATGGTGTGTAAGGAGACCCAGGTGTGGCCAGAGCTGATGGTTTGTCCTAAAAACCAGCCAAAGCTGGCTGACTTGTCTTTGAGATGCACTATTCTCAAATGGTCATTTGTTCGGGGCTACAGCCAGCATGATTTTCTGCCGTTTCTCTCATTGATTAGCTGTCTGTCATGATGACTGACAGGAATTTAACTTACATGACAGTGGAAAAGATCTATTTAATTGCATACCTGCTTATTTATCTCTTGTTAAATTGACAGCAGACAGCAGGGCAGCTACCCTATCCAATGGCAAACAGGGATTTCACTCAAGCATAACAGACAGTGCTGCCTGGTTTTTTTGCCAATATCAGTAGGAAAAAAGTTCTCGACCAATACGGAGACATCTTTTAGATTTACCTTATGTTTTATTAAACACAGCTTCAGGTCAAAGCCGAGTTTTTAAATCTTTCATTTGAAACAAGCAAACATGATGCAGCAGGGGTGTGTGCCTTGTTACCTTGTAAACTCAGCGCATAAATTAAACTCAAAATTTTAAATGCCCTGTGTTTTGTACATGACAAACCTAACAGAGTGGAGGGACAGCAATTTAGACTCTTCCGCTGAGCTAAACTAAAATGAATACACATAAATAATGCACTCAAGTGACACAACGATCAGAAAAAGGAGTGAAACTGTGTATTAATTTATGAACATTTACAAAAAACTGTTAGATGGTTTTGTATCATGTACAAAGGACCTTTAAATGCCAAGTCAGAAATTCTTAAAAATGAAATTGATGCATATTTCATTTTCCCTGATGACTGCACTGCATCTATTAAATGTTCTTTCTTCACTCACTTCTTCACAGTTATAAAATTGTCCCAAAATAGAATATGCCACAGTCGTCTTTAGGAAACATTCTTTTTTCATTCACTGAGTTTCCAAAAGTTCCCGCCATACCGATTTAAGCTTTTTTATTTCTTAAATTTGCAATAAACACAACAATACAGATATTGCTTAACTTAAATCAGACTTGAAAGAAATATTTTCCTTTGAAAAAGGAGAACTCAGCAGGAGAGCCGAGGCAATTAAATGCCTCATCTGTTGTACGAATGAAATTAATGCAGTGCAAACATTAGCTTTATTTCAATTACTGTTGGAGGCATTATGGCCAAAGTTTAAAAAAAAGATATTTTAAAACTATACACATTAAATTACATAATCAACTTAGTTTTTGTCTAAGCTATTAAAGCTCTAAAAGCAACACAGTGCTGACTACATACTGACATCTAATTTCCTGTTTTTGATTCATGGATGTTATCAGTCATGTTTTATCTTTAATGCTTTAGGAATTTATCAGCAGCAGGCTGAATTAAAAATGAAAGGCGGATTCCTAAGCTTCTGAGTGAAAAATTGCACATCTTTTAATCATCATAAAGTAGGACTCGCATGTAATTGAAAAAAAAAAAATGTTATAAATTGTCACATCCATTCAGTCACACTACAATGCAGTCATTTTTTTAAAGGTAAAGGACCCAAAAGTAGATGTGCTGAATAGTAGAGGGATTAAGTAATAAAAATCTTTGTTTTGTTGAAACAGCTGCAGTCTTTTAGCAAACAAGAACGACTACCAGACAATTGACTGAGCAGATCCAGAATGGTTAAGCTATAACAACTGCTGGCTTGCATTTTAAGACTAATTATTGAATCTACAAAACTGATTTTTATCCACAAAACCACAATACATTCAATAAAGGCTGAGACAAAAAGCAGACATATTTAATAAGAATGTTTGATGAGCAGATTTGCATTTGGTCAAAGCAGAATTATCCTGACGTATAAACAGCTTCAGGAGCAGAGAGCGAATAACGAGTAATCTTTCAATCCATGATTTCTTTGTGATCTGAAGCCCAAAGCTTTTTGAGAGATAATGTTGACTCAACAGTGGCTCATTAAAAATTACTAATCTATCGTTAGTTTCTAGACACATCTCTGTGTGTGAAATGTTTTCCAGGAACAATGATAGTTATTATCTACTCCCTTTTGTTTTCTCTGCATATATCAGGATAAAGTTATGTCAGCTGTTTGATCAGAAGTACATTAAAATGCATCGAATTTGTCCCATGAACGACCCCATGATGTTTCCTCTATGGCAGATTGTTAACGCTTCCTAATCCTTTGTGATCTAACATCAGTCAGATATTCAGATCGTACTTTCTCAATAAACACACCAACACAAACTGCCATTACAGATCACTTTGCCTTTTCACAGCATACACCTTAATCCACCACCACGGGTCTTCCTCAGCGTGGTCTCTGCATCACATTCTGTTGATTAACGCATTTCTCAGATCAGACTGACAGAATAGAATAGAAATATCCTTTATTGTCCCACAGTGGGGAAATGTTTGGTGTGACAGTAGCAAGCTGACAGGCAATCGAAGCATGTGCATTCACACAAAACTGAAGATATAAATTCTATGAAAACAGAAGAACAACATGATGTATTGTAAGTTCTAAATTACAGCCTTTAACAGTGCTCATGTTATTTAAAAAGGTATATGCAAAGCTTTACAAAGTGTACTTGCTTATTTGCGAATTAAAAACAGACTGTTTGCAACAAGTGATAAAAACTGTGCAACAGCAGAGATGTGCAAACAAGAATGGAAATGTTATTTGAAAGGAGAAAGCTGTGCAAATACCAGCAGGGATATCAACACCTATTGAGTTTGTTGGGAGCAGTGATATTATAAAATATAACTACTGCTGGGAGGAAGGATCTGCAATAACCCTCTTTTCTGCACTTAGGATGCAGCAGTCTGTCACTGAAGCAGCTCTCCTCTTCAACAGCTTCATGCATAGTCTATGACACTGGAGGGTGATGTGATGTCTTTGCTGTGTGTTCACTAGCAGACCTGTCCTGCTGCACAAGTGGCATGTAGTTTGTTTTTTAATGTAAAGTGTCACTGCTTGTGTTTTTTTTTTTCTCTCTCTCTCTTACTGGGTAACTTGATAAGTCTTGATGGTCTTTCTCTATACCTTTTGTAAATATCCACTCTATTCCTGGTGGTGTTCTTATAGGAATTACCATATTAGCATCATCTGGCATGATATCAGCTGCAGCAGACTTGTTTCTGTTGGCATCTAATCATACATACTTGACAGATGTAGGGACTGGTAGTGCGATATTATTCTGTTTAGCCATTTTTTCCTGTGCAAAAGTGATTGGTTGTTTAAATGTAACAATGCTGGTGCAGTTGTCAATAAAGTCCACTTAAAGCCTTATGGGATTGAGGAATAAGGTTGATGGTCCTCAAAGATTGATAAAAATGAAATCACAAATTCAAATCTTTGTTGGTTTGAAAGTTTTTCATAAATGTTGGTAAAAAAAAAATAGTTGTATTTACAAATTTAATGCCAAATTCAACCATAGACACAGTTAATATAGTTCTATGAAAGGTCTGTGGGTCTTGTGGTAAACTCAGACTTTTGCATCTTATTTAAAATCACTAAATGTTCTTTCAGAAAAATTCTGTGATTTTTTTTAAAAAATGTTATTTGTATGAAATAATATTGCTGACTCTGTTGAATCTGTATTCTTTCTTTCTAAGTCCGATTTCCTCCACAACTAACACACAGGACGCGCAGAAGGACACACAAGCAGGAAGCGTATATCTGCTTTAGCACAGTGGAAACGGGCGATTAGAGCCTTGTGCAGACCTGACAGTGCTGCTCATCTGCAGCGGCCTGATAAGCCCTGAAGAAACTGACTTTTGCAGCTGGAGAGAGTAGAATTTTCTTTTCCTCAATACTGCCACAATTGGGACAAAATATCAGTGAAATTTACCTGGCCGTTAGTCTGGCTATAGATGACAGCCCACATGAAGTATCTCTCCGTCATTAAAAGCTCTCACTGCTGGCACAATTACGCCAGACTATATCAGACTTGCCGTTAGCCTTAAGGTGAGGCTGAATCTGCTTATTTTGAAAGGTCAGTGGCCCGGAATGGCGAAGCAGAAGAAATCGAATACCGCAGGCTACTTTGAAACCCCCCTGGCGCTCGCTCTCATTTGTTCTGGAGGCCAGCAAATCAGTGGCTTGTTTTGGCCTTAACCTCAAGAACTGCTAGCAGGGCAAATGAGGTGGTAGGGCTGTTGTCATGCGGCAGCGTCAGGCAGTTGATAAATTTGATAGACTTCAACCTCCTGAGTCTTTGTTCACGAATTTTCTTCTCCACACAGTGTGCAACACTCTCTCTATTGAAGTTTGAATTTCTGTGTTTGATTCAGTAGCTGTGGATGGTTTATATGACTGAGAGCAAGACATCCATACTTGCATCGACATCCAAATAATTTTGGTTCCTCATCATCGCATTATTTTTATTACCTACTTGTAACACCATCTTATGTTTGATGGTGATGATAATTAAACAAAAACCTACCATAGATGCGATATCTTCACAGTAAGAATAACGGATGGAAAAATCTGCAACGAGGAACTGGGAATAAGACATTTGCTTTTGATTGGATGTGCTCTCTAAACTCTACAGCATAAGTGATATGTTCACACCAATATTTGAGGAAATATAACTCGGGCAAATGCACCCGACTGAACGGTGTGGCCAGTGTAGGGTGATGGATGATGAGGAAAATGCTTTGGGATGGCAGACACCTCTCCCATTAATCTGCAGAACAGCACCGTCTGCCTCTGTTTGCATAGCAACACCGACTCCACATTATTCATTTAGCCGCTGCCTATTATCTGTTTGTTGATGAAAGGATTCTCCTTTGAAAGATTTGGAGGATGCTTTTGGCTTCCCCTCTGAAACTCCTGCAAGCTATCTGATGTGTCAGTTCTGGGCAGAAGAGGCAGTTAATTGCTGCTCTCGCTACATTTCATACGCGATGAGAGTGCACCCTGAACGGGGAGCTGCACAGCTCCTCAGAAAATGCTACATTTGTTTCAGGTTTGCACCTCATTTTTGGCATACTGAGATTTAGGGCCTGGAAACATTGAGGAAAAACTGAGTTCACTTTGATCAGTTTTACTTCTACCTTCTTTGTCCGGCAGCGGCTGTAGATTAGGTCTAATTTGTTTCAAATTAAGCTCTTAGGCTTAAAATTGTGCGAAAATACTGATGCTGTATTTAACAACGGTGATTCAGAGTAGCTGATTGAGCCTTTGCAATCATCATTCACATTGTTAAAAATGGGAATTTAATTTACAGTCGGCAAGCTGGGAAAGGTACCTCTGTTAATCAGCTCACTGCAGCCTCGCTAACTGAGTAAGTAAATGCTGACTTCTTATACTTGCAATACTCGATGGAGTGCAAATTGCAAGAACAGATGAGGCTCTCAATAAGATCTCAACAGCGACTACTAAGTTTTACATTCCTGAGAGGTTTTGGTCTTCATTAACATGGCAGATTCTTGCCGTCACTACAAATGTATCAACTTCACATTCATGATGCAGACGTGGCATTCCATCACATCCCAAATGTGCATTGTGGAATTGAGATGTGGTGACACTGGAGGCTATTGGAGTACAGTGATCTAGTGTTCAGGTTCCAGAAACCAATTTGAGATTTTTTCAGCTTTCGAGTGGCACAAAGCACCACTCGAGGTAGCCATCAGAAGATGGGAACACCGGGGTTATAAGAAGATGGACACAGTCAGCAACAGTACGGTACAAAGTGTGCAGAGAAAACAATCTTTCACTCTATTAAACTACCACCACAGTCCAAACGGTTTACAGAAGATAGATTCTGACTCTACTAGCTGAATGTTGAAACTGAGATCAGGACCTGAGACACTTCCAATGTGTTACTGTCCAATTTTAGTAAACCTGTTTGAATTGTAGCCTTTGCACCCTGCTGTTTGCTAACAGGAGAGGTGCCTAGTGTAGTCTTCAGCTACTGTCACCTGCACACTTCGAGGTTCAATAAGTTTCTCTGTACTTGGTTGTAACACACGGTTATTTGCCTCCGTTGCTCTTGTACTAACTTGAAGCAGTCGGCCTATTCTGTGACCTCTGACATCAACAAGGCGTTCACACAACTGCTGCTCACTGGATAGTTTCTGTTTTCCAGACAACTGTCTATCAGTCCATGGTTCTTTGAGCACTTGATAAACTGCTGATATACTAGGATTTTCACAAACACATCTGTCTGGCATCTACAACCAATTTCAATCCGTTTTCTTCTACATTCCATTTGAGCGTTACACAAAAGCCCAGTGACACTTTCAAGCTCCAAATGACAACCGCAAACTTTTGGACTTTTTGAAAAAGTTGTTGCCTTAAAAGCTGTTTTGAATAAATAACTCCTAAACCAAGCACATTTATTTATTTATTTATTTATTTATTTATTTATTTATTTATTTATTTATTTACTTTGGATCCTATTCTGGCTTGATATGTCAAAAACTTCATGCTAAGGTACAGCTGTTGTACAGATGCTAATTCTGTGGATAATTGTGCCTCTACCACAGACTCACACTGATGGTGACCTAAGAATGCAGTGTGTGATCAAACATCAAGAGACAAATTTGTCTTAATAAAACTGAATTTGCTTTCTGTGTTGTCATACTTGCTTATAGACACGAGTCTCAGTGAAAAGAAGCAAGAAAACTTGCTGGGAAAACTGGGGCAACACATTCTCGTCAAACTAAACTATCTGAAATCAAACTGAGATAAGATCTATTTGTGGAGCCCCTGCTGGTGTCCTCAGGCAGATTCCAATGTTTTTTCTCTAAAGAATCAGCAGGATATTTTACATATAAAAACACTAATAAACAGTGAGCATGGATAAAAAACTAATGACATTGATAACAGCTTCTTTTATATATTTTATATAAGCAGTAAATTTCCCCAAATAATTATGCGAAGTTGTTGCTGTTTTTTAACTTTTTTGTAGCTCTTATATTGCTTCTCAGTTTCTGTTTTCAGGTGTTTTGCTCTTCATACTTACAATTTTTTTTTTTTTCATGAAGCCTCCACAGGATCTCAGCAGGTTTGAGATAAGAAAATGATGTTAGTCTACATAATTTGTCAGAGAAGCCTAATAGTTAAAGAACATGAGGTGTTCGGTTTTCTGTGGTACAAATGTATTTGACATAGTTAGTTTTTCTTCTTCATCAGTAGTGTTGATCATGTTTGTACACCCCATTGTCTCTTACATCTTGGATTATTACTCTCTCACCTGCATACTGATATTACGTTGTTGCCTGTAATTTGTTATTGCGTACATTTACACAAGCACAAACGTATTGGTTTAAAAATATTTCCAATGTACATTTCATTTACATTTCATTTACATTTGTGCTAGCTGATACACAAAATTTCAACACAAATACAGTATTTGTGTTGAGCTTATGTTAAAAGTTGACCTGTCGCATAGAAGTGATACAGAGAGTTAAAAATGACTTTTAATGCTACAGGAATCTGTTTATCTCTCATTTCTACAAAAGTGGCCTGACATCGGATTTGCGGCACTTCAAGTGTCTCCTGCTCCTGAAAGACAAACAATTTTGATCTGTTTCAACTTTAAAGTTGAGGTTCACCAGAGTGTTGATGGCTGTCATCACACACTTACAGTGATAACTTTGCCGTTTGTTTCCTGCAGGATGTCCAGCTGACCCCAGCAGGAAGAGGGCAGCGAATGGGATATCGTCTTATTCTCACATCATCACGCCTCGTGAAGTCACCACCGGCTTTAGAGGAGGAAGCCTGTCAACCCGAAACATCCTTCAACTTAACGGTCAGCACATCAAGCTTAAGATGTTTTAATGCACCAACAAATTAGTTGCTGCCACTGGGGAAAAAATGTTTAAACAAAATAGATTATTTGGTTGCAGTAGCTTAATCTCAAGCTCTATTAGTTTGAAAAATAAAACCTTATAACAAGTGACAACAACATAAAGGAAGAGGCATCTCTGACCATTCCTCTTTTCACAATCTCTCTAGATGGTTTTAGTTTCTCTGTGTGCTTTGTTTTCTATGTCTCACTCCTCGCATTTTATATAAGCCTTGAATTTACTGGTAGAGGCAGCTCAATTTCTCTGTAAAATGATCCAATATTTTAAAGCATTCATAGAGATGCACTCTGATAATGTTGACTGGGTCATTTGGAAGAGAAGCAGGCCCACAGCATCACATACCCTCCACCTTACTTAAGTCGGCACGAGGTACTTTTTCAAATATAGTGAAATGTTGCGAAAAAGCTTAGCATTAATCTAATCTGACCAAAAAAACCAAAAAAAACAAACAAACATGACTACAAATGAGGTTACAGTAGAGTTTATAAATATTTTAATGGTGGGACAGGAATGTGTTTTGTTGTTTCTTACATGACTCCCAAACATTCCTTATAATGTAGAAAAAAGTCCAATAGTTGCCTTTTTAAAACCGTGTCATCATGTAATGCATCATTGGTCAGTAATGAAAGGTTTCTACAAATTCTGATCACCTTAAAAATATACAAAGTACAACTGAAAACATTTTCAGAAGCATTTAGAGGCACCAATAATTCTGTCAGCTATCCATTGACATTAATTTTATTAACAATAATCAATTTGAATGTAGGACTTGTTTCAGTTTTCAATGTAAAATTTTGCTACTGCAGTAACAAGTGCATTTATTCCTAACCTTTACCATAAGTACTAACAACTTTGTTTACCTCTGAGTCAGGTTATTGCACATTGCAGTGTCTCCACTCAGCTATCAGTGTGTGTCTGAGCCCATGTTTGAGTGGAGCCTCAGTCACAGAGGAATTAGCGTCTTTTATTTGGGCGTTGACTGTGCTGCTGCCGCCGCCTTGATCGGCTCAGTCAGATACATTTCACATTCTTTCTATTGGCTGCACCGGCGAACCACTCAATTTTCAGGCTAATTGAGCTTGCACAGGCATCTCTAGTGGTTAGCCACAATCCTGTTTGTGTGTGTGTTTTTTTTTTGTTTTTTTTGACTGTGTGTGTCTGTGTGTGCAAGCATAGCCTTAGCAAAGGCACACAAACACACAGGGGGGAAACCAATTTTTCCCTCAATTAAGCGAGCCATCATCAGTCAACTGGCTTGCTATTGGTAAATTTGCCTCGAATTTTAACCATTTCTGAAGCGCACACACTCACAGAGTCCGAGGTTTCGCATAAGACATATAAAACAAGCATATAATTGCACAGTGTGATACAAAATGCATCTGACAGGTATAGAATTGCAAACTGGCCTGCAGAAATGATGCGTCATTTCACAAATATTTTAGCTTTATTCACTGTGACCAAAGCACTGATAAACAGTTATGCTGCTAAGAAGCTCAATGTAGCTCAGATTCTGTGTATAAAAACATATTTACAAATTGTTTCATGGGCAGGTTCACCTCACAATCGCTTTACACACTGTGGCAATCAGTTACTCACACCTCTTGTTGCTATGCAAACACAGGCTGCTCACTGTTTGCTCTGTTTCTTACATATCTTCCCCACCACAGCGTACCCACTTATTGTCTCTTTTACATTCTCTCCTTCCTTCACCTTGGTGTGCCAGTTAAGCATACAGTTTGCCTAATTGCCTTCACTGGAGTCCAGTCACAGCAGCAAGACGGAGTGAGCAGAGAAGCTACACACCATTGGGTGGTGTATGTATGTGTGCGTGTGTGTGTGTGTGTTTTTGTGTCACTCTCCTGCCCCACTTCTTCCTGCCGGTGGCTGTGAAGGATAGCCAGACACTATCAGGTTAGCCCACTGGCTCCCAGCCTGATACGGCTTTGATGAGACTTGGAAAAATGTCTAAGGATAAGGAGTCATATGAGTAGGGGGGGGGGGGGAAGAAAAGAATAGCAGACATCAAAGAGTTTGCTTGGAACCATACAACCTAGAAATATTCTTCACAGGGAAAGTTTTGTAATACCCCAAATTTATCCAGGATTAATTAAGTCCAATAAAAAAGATTAGCAATGTTTGTTTATTGGTTTTAAAATGTTCCATCCAGGGTGCCGTGGTAGCGCAGGGGCATGGCACAGCCCATGAATTGACGCCTTCGTCCTCTTGCCGATGGTCGCAGGTTTGATTTCCGGCCTGGTGACATTTGTCTCCTCCCTCTTTCATAACCTTCTTTCCTGTCAAACTACTTTCAAATAAAAGCCACTAGAGCCAACAAAGCCTTAAAAAAATAATAAAAATAAAATGTTCCATCCACTCTTCCAGTTCGTATCCCAACTTTGTTCTGTTTGAAATCATGTAGGTCTTGAGTACACCCTGGAAATGTAGCCATCTATCACTTGGTTAACAAACACTTTGTTCAGACTTGTGAGGGCAGTTTGGCCAAAAAAACAAAAAAAAACATGAAAAGCGTCTGTTTGAGGTGAGGGAGCAATCTGAGATACCCAAAGAAAATTTATGCACAAGTAGATGGAAACTTCATATAAACAGGCTGAAACAAACTTGAAAAACTTTAATACTTGAGAAAAAGTTGCTGGTTAAAGAAATATAATCTTCTTAGAGTGGGGTTGTGTAAGATGACTATAAGTATTCAAAAATCCTACCTGTGTGGAACTTGCAGATCAGAAAGTGAGTCAAATCTGCCACAATGAGAAATGGCTCTTATATAAATTAATCTTGCACTTCTGACAACTACATTCCCTAATAATCTACAAAAATTAAAACAGCTAAATTCCTTTTGTGTCAGAATTACCAATATGTTTGTTTTGTTGTGACTGTTCATGTTCAAGGTGTTCCTTCAACTTAGCAAACACAAAACCTTTTCTTCTGCTAATTTTCATCTTGCCAATTCCTTTGGTTAGCTTAAATACTTATAATTAGTTTGGTTAAACTAATCTATTCAGCATTTTACATGGTGCAATATTGTGAAAGTGAACTTTAAGATTCTTTTGCAAAATGGTAGAAACTTAAAAAACAAAATGCTCAAAGAAAGCAGGATACAAGCAAGTGACTTCAGTTTGTTAGTTGTATGTGGTGCAGCAGAAAGCACTGATCAGCTACAAGCAAAGTATGTGGCATGTAAAAAAAATCCACTTCCAATGGACAAAATACTAGCAAATGCAGAAGCATTAAAAAGTTTGTTCTACCACTTGTACAAAACCAAACAGAACTGGGTTAACGCACAGGAGATGTTCCCAGATTGCTGTAGAAAACTGAGTGTGCGGGGAATTAAAAAAGGTCTAATGTCTGGTGTACAGCAAACACAGGAGGTAATGCTCCTGAAGAGCCTAAATAAAGGCCCACTTTACAGCTCACTCTGTCTCTTATGCAATTTACCGTTGTACCAAGTACTGTTTTCTTCCTTTGCGCTGCTCATTTTTTTATGATTTATGACTGCATTCAGTGAGACTAGGTTAATTTTCCCCATTGCGAAAATGTAGACTCTCTCCAAGCTTAGGAATAGGGGGGGGGATTGTTTTCTGGAAGTCAACACTGTAGTTTAAGCTTTGTTTAAATACTTTCATAATGCTGTGACTGGTCCACTTGAATAAATGAAAATAATTGATAACTACATAATCACTGAGGCAAAAGAAGGCATCAGAGAATCTTCTCACTTGAAAATGTGGAGATCATAGTCAAACATTTTATCTCCATCTGTTTTTATTTGTATTCTTGTTATTTTTCTTCCAAAGTGTCATTTGGGTGTGTTGAAAGGTGTGAACAAGGAAAATGCATCATCATTATCAACATGAGGAGAACAGATTCTATTCGGCCTGTTTTTACTTGGCAGCTAGGAACACGGCTCGAGAACACAGGCTGGATGGAGAGCTGGTGCTGCTGAACAGAAACAGGATCAGAGCTCGGGACATCATCCCTGAAGCACAAAGCCTGAACAGCGACAGCAGACGGCGAAAGCTGGACTGCATGGCTGCAGTGCATCGACTGGAGGCTAAAGAGAACACAACAGCAGCCAATGTTATGGTAATGTCCGACTTTACTACTGGTAAGGTCAGCGAAATGAACACGATGCCACACAGAAACTTATAGTGACTTTTGACACATGAGAGAATGCAGGTCAGTGTTAGGAGTCACTCTGGTAAGAATGACCGTCTGCTGTTTTACATACCAACATGTTTAATATGTATGATTTGCTAATAATTTTGTTGCTAAACATTTTTGAAAAATCAGCGTTTCATTTCTTAGCAGAGTACAAGCTCCAAAACAAGTGACATACACACACACATGCATGCCCACACGCACATGCATGTGTTTATGTGTATGCTTTTAAAATCAAAAAGACATTTTGACAACACTTTTAGAAAAATATTTCCAGTATTTAACACTCCCAAATATGGCTGTTCTTTGTTAAATTGGAATACCTAGTTTTTATTCCAGACGCTTGACGTAGACGGAGAGTCTGCAGCAGTAAGCCTGCCTGCTGGGTTGGCAAAACATTTATCCAAACTGTACTGTGTTGTGTAGAAAGAAAGCAATCAGTGGAGAAGCAGTGAAGTGTTAAAATATGTCTTGAAATAGTCACCGAAAGGTCATGGAGAAAATTATTGATTTAGTGCAACCTGAGTTTTACTGGTTGTACATTGGCCAGTGTTTCTACCAGTAGTGATGACATTTTACTCCACAAAGTCATTAACTGAACACTCTGCTCTGAGAGCGTTAGAGCCATGAGCTGCTGCACAAGTACGCTGCGCAGAAGATCAAGACTGATCACAAAACTGCTCTGGAAACTGTCGTAGCAGTTCACAGAGAACATTTTGGGTGACGACCACGATGGTGTGTAGTATGATGCCACTATGAAACATTTATCAGTCCTTTGGTGGTGTTTTTCTGGTGTCAGGGTCTAAATCCAGCAACTCGGCTGATCAGAGAACATCAACCCAGCGACGAGTACAGCAAAGCAGAGGGAATTGCGAGCATGCTGAGCCAGGCCATCACCACACAACACCTCCTCTATGCCAGCCTGGGCTCTGCTGAATACATGGAGTTTGTCCTGAAGAATCCCTTTAATGTGCCTCAGACCGTCACCATTCACAGCGACGACTCTGAGCTCAGGTGAGACTCTCCAGACCGTTAGCAGAGTGTGGTATCTACCTTTGTCTGCAACTTTATTACTGTAGTTTATTTTTGAAAAACCTAATCTTACTTTGGAAAAAAATAAAAACAAAGGTTTTCTTAAAGAAATTAAGACATTTTATGGCCACAGCGTGATACTTCTAGAGCGCGTCAAAGTAACAAGTGTGTGGTGTGAGCTATAAACACAACTTTATGTGCTTGAATATTTATCTGGAAAGTACTTAAAGTGCTCTGTTTTTCCACATTTTATGTTACAGTTTTGCACACAGATACCCCATTATGACCATGTGTAACAATTGTTTGAGTGTTTTGAAAGTTTATGAAAAATAAAAAATCGGTAACATCATTGGGGATCTCGCCGTCTTTATAGTTCAATGCCACCCGAAAACTAAAGAGATCAGTTTCGTTGTACCTTTTTTCACCTTTTTTCACACATAATTTTTCTTTTATGTTTTAATGTTCTCTTGTTTTTAACAAGAAATCTGTTGAACTTTTCCGCACAGATATATTTTTAGTGAACTCGTTTATGACGGATTCATCCACGTATGTGTCGTCTTTACCTGCATTTCAAAGTTGGTTTGAAATGCAGGTAAAGAAAGTGTGACATGTCGAGCCACATTTTCTTTATAGCCGCACACAACTTTTATTTGTTGCTCCCAATACTTCTTAATTTATTAATTTGTAAACACGGTGCTGTGATTGCTTAGTATGTGTTGCCTCTTTTAAACTGGAAGGATGTTGTAAATGTATTGGTGGCTCTCCAATCTAACACAGTAGGTGTGAACATGTGTTTTTTTGTTTTTTGTGCCGTATGTGTTTTCTGTTGTTGGATCGTAACAAGCCGTGCTCCTACGTTAAGCTGTGTTCACACATTGTGAATGTGTTTCCATTTGTGATGTTAAAGCTCATGAGCCTGTTTGTGCTCCGTGTTGTGGAATAATGTATCCTCACACCTCACATACTCCAGTGTAGCAGACTGGGAAGTTGGCTCTTAATTGACAACTAAACAATTCAACCATTTTAAAATTTCACTGCTCTTGTTATTATGCTACAAGTTAGTACATAAAGTTAGGGCAGCTAAACTTTGTCTAGACACTTTACAAGTCAAAGAGGTCCAATTCATATCAAATTATATACAATCCACTTCAGGCCAGAATCAGTTCAAATCTAACCAGAAAAAGGCACAGAAGCACTGGGCCAGGTGAGCTGTCTGTAATGGAGACGGTGAAAAAATGCATAAATGGACAGGAAAACTTCAGCTGCTATGGCTGTAGGTTTTATCAAAAAGGATTTTTTTAAACATGGTTTTGAAAACAGATTTGTAGTTTCTTCAGTGAATAGCTGCAGACATACTCAAATGTTATAGCGAAATTATAAACGCTTTCCATTTGTGAGGTAATGTTTTGGAACTAACAGCGACCCACAATCAACACTTCTACGATGATTACATCTTTATTTAGGAGCCAAACATTTATTACTCAGAATGGCATTAACAGTGCCACTTTTCGGTCATGTCATCTGTTCTTCTCTCCTCCTCCATTTCAATTGATACATTTTCTGGCCTGTTCTTTGTTATCAGACTCGATGATGATTTTGGATGAAGATTTTGTATTTAAAATTGAACACCTGTAGGATGTTCAAGAGTTTTTTTTTTGGTCTTTTTTGTTTTTTTTCCCCTTAAACTTCAAGTATACATGCTAAAGAACGTCCATCTTTGCACCAGTACACTTTCTTTTTGGTTTGTTTTTACTTTGTGCCTCTGGGCCGTACTTGTCATGAAGCTATGAACTGTGGGCAATTCCCTGAGGCAAAGTCTGCCGAAACGCAGACTCTCTGAAAATGTTACACCAGGGCTCAAAACGTCTCGGAGAGAGTCCCGCTGCAGCTGACGATTTGACAGTGGGTCCTCACAGTATCAGCTGGAACCAGCTTCATACTTTCTACGTGTGGACACGAACACCACAAATAAACATGCATGCATATTTATTTGGACTATTCCTGAATAGTCCAAATAGAGGCGGATTATTTTGAGGTACAGTTCACATGTTTACGTCAACAATGACAAAGGAGATAATTTCAGTTTACAAGAACATTTCTATATGGCATCATGCGTCAACTTTTTTGCTCATTATTCACAGACACTTGATAGGCTCTCAGACAATGAAGATTCTTTCGCCTTCAGAAACACAAACATGTCCTTGACACAGATGCATCTGTAATCCTGGCAAGATTCCAAATAACCCCTTTAATCCAAACACGGCAGCCATTATTCCTGATGTTTACACTTTTTTCTTTCCCCGTCTCCATGCCGTGCCCGTTTCTTTTCATTTAGCATCATTGTTAATCCCCGCCTTCACAGAGTCTTTTGTTTTGGATTCCAATCATGCCTGAGCTTTGGATTAACATATATCAGGTTGATCAACAAAGGCAGCGGCACACCATGGATAAATCATTATGGCATTAGCCCGGCCACTGGGCCTCCTCTAATTGAGAGTCATCAATCCCACTATCTGTCCTCTTACTGGCTTAGCACCCTCTTTGTTTATTTATTTCTTGACAAGGCAGTGTGACAATTTGTGCCAAACGATTTCACCTTTAACAAGTGCTGGAATGCGTGAATGAAGAACGAAACTTTTGCATTATTGGACATGTGTCTTTTGCAGCATCTGGGTTTCATTAGTGAAACTCGTAGTTCCCTAAGTGCACTGTATGTTTTATGGCCTTATGATATTTAAGCAACTCTTCTGCATGTTGAGCTTCAATGTGTCGTGGGTTATCCTTCCCTACATGGAAGAGATTAAAGACAGGAATTCAAATTATGATTTCATTTAATTCAGTTTTTTGAGACTTGATAAAACCGGGAATGTTTTAGTTATGAATTTATTGATTTTTCTTTTTTTTTTTTTCTTTTTTTTTACCCTTTCAAATAAAAAAATGTTGGAAAGATTTCAGTTTCAGTGGCTCACTTGACTTTGAGTTGTGCAATAAACCCTAAGTTGAAGAAGTTATTCACATACTTTAAACTAACTAAAAAGTTTATTTTCTACTTGTTAAGACCTTATGTAGATATGTTGAATAATTCAGACACAATCACTGACAAAAATCTCAAGTACCTTGAGATTGCGAGCAGATTAGGACACGTAACCATAGATTACAGATAGTTATGGACCAGTCACCGTTACAGAGGTTATGATAATGTTAATAAAATTGTGTAAAACGTGACCCTCTCATTGTGTTACCTGACTGCAACAACCTGAAACTGTGGTCATCATAATCAAGATCATGACAGTACTATTAAATCCTTGTCTCTTGTCCATCTGTAAGAATTCACATCAGTCAAGTCATCAGTCAGAAAATGCGTCACGGAGAAAGAAAAAAAAAACATGTATAAATTGTTGCTGTTCATTTTAAAATCTGCATTAAATTTGAAAATATTTTGGATAGTCTTTGCAACATCCAAGACTAATTTAGAAAAAAAAAAACTAAATAATTCCAGTCCCCAAACATTTATTATAGAAAAGCAACTCACTTAGCTTTTTTTTTTTATAAGTACTACACAAATTAATTAAACAGCATATACAATGTTAAGATTCTGAATAATTCTGAATATTTAACGCTCAGGAGCAAATGTCACAGACAGGGTGAAGCAGCAGGTTGTCCGGTCAGACCATCAATTTCCAAAACCACACACACAAAAAAAAAAAAAAAAAAAAAAACTTGTAAAATTGCACAAAGAGTCGGTGCGACCCCGTCAGACTGCACACAGTGTTAAAGGCTTGCGGGGTCTAAATGATCTCATCTCTGAAGACCGCTGGAGGGTTAAAAGCTTTGAGCAGCACTGGACTTGTTTAAGATATGGTGAAAGGACAGTTTGTTTGTTTTTTTGTTTTTTTTAGCAGATTTAATTTTCCCTTAATACCTTATGAAAGTAATACCTAATTTTAGATTTCTGTTGTTTTTTTCCAGTAATTAACAGTTGAATTCCAAAATGTGTCGCATTTTGTTAAAAAATGAATAAATAATTGCGCCTATTGCACCCATGTACAAAATGATTTTTTTTTTTTTTTTTTTTTTTTTTTTTTTTTAAAAGGGGAAAAATTTTCCAAAAAAATAGA
>NW_015113685.1:128827-131801 GCF_001443285.1 Poecilia latipinna | reverse complement strand
CCATTTTTTTAAAAAAAAAAAAAAAAATTTCGCCTTTTTGCCCCCTGTACAAAAATATTTTTTTTTTTTTTTTTTTTTTTTTTTTTTTTTTAAATGGAGCAAAATTGTCCATAAAGATGCATGAAGGTTACATGTGCCAAATCCTTGCAAACAGATATATTTTCATGCCCATTCCTGGCCTGTAACTAAAGCTTTTTACATCGTAATCAAATTATTCATTTTTTCCCACTCAGGGTAAAATTGCTTATCAAGGAGAAAATGGGGTGACACGTGTGATATTTACAGGTTTATTGTGTAGTCCAAATTCAAGATCAACACGCCAAATGCATGCAGCAGCATTTCCAACCTCTTCTTGATACATTTAAATTTAATATTGTGTCCTGTCAAAAACGCATACATATACTGTTGGATGAGGTTACTCCAAAAACAAGAAAGATGGTCTAACAAAGCCGATAAAGTTTGAATAATAAACTAAGTCAATGATTGCCAACTCTTACCGATCTTACACAATTTGAGGCAAAAAGAACATCATTGTGAAATCCATTGTAATCCTTTCATCCATATTTCATCTGTTTTCTTCTCCATCTCAGCGGGGAAGTAAAACTGTCTATAATATCTGTGTTGGACTACATGAGCAGCAGCTTGGTCAAAACACCAAAGTTGCTCTGCTGTCGCTTCCTCATCAATATTTCAGCCGATGTTTGACACGTAGGTTTCTTGAGAACCTGGGGCGAGCTTTGGGTCGGGTCTTTGTTCTACAAAAACAAACCAGAAACGAGGCTGACCCTACCTCTCAATTCCAGCATCAGTCTTTGAAGACAGAGTACTTAGTGCAAGGCTAAGCTAGCTGTAGCTTTGATGTCAGCACTTGTTTTCAGGCCCAGCGGCTCCTCTTGATGGACACGTTTGCTACCTTTTGCCATCTATTTTGTTGGGAATTTTGCACTTTGCTTGACCGAGCCCTGTGTGCTGGAAGACTGATGGCCAGCAGATTGTGTGTTTCCTCCCAGCTGTGCTGCTTTGCTCCCATAATTCTTTTCTTTCTTTTTTTTCTTATGCTGTATTCAGCTCTGCATTTCTGTCGTCTTATTCTTCAGTTTTTGGTTTCTCTTACTTTGCTGTTTTTACTTTTATTTAATAATTAATCGGCCAACAGTTTGCAATAAAAACTCGCAGGTGAAACAAACACCCATAAAAACCTCTTTGTTGTCTATGCCAAGGGCAAAATGTTTTATTCAGGCCGCACTGTGGGAATATCCAGATACATTTCACAGAATTGACTGTAGCATCTTTTGCCTAAAGTTGGCAACGATGGAGCTCTAAAAAATTTAAAAACTCCCAGTCTCCTATTGATAAGAAATTTCCCCCTCCACTCCCATGGCTTCAAAGCTTTGAAGTCTAAAGCAACCATTCCCTGAATGCATTTGTGTGTGAAAATTTTTGCATACAAAGAGAAAAAGAGGAGGAGAGATAAGACATTTCGTCTGTTGGAATGGGTTATCGCGTTCTGGTCGTTATTCCCTGGAAATCCATTTATTAGGGGACCCAACTGGGGCAATTTCTGTCCTCTTTACACCTTTTCTATACACGCTGTCAATAATTTAAGGCAAATAAGTGTGGTGGAAGTGTAGCTGCTTGGTTCAGGAGTTTAGTGAAAGTTTACTCCTGGCTGTTCAGTAGAGTGTGTGCCGGTTAGACTTCAGACTTCCCTTTATTTTTTAAGATCTTGTCACCAGAAGTCTTTATTCATCAGTAGCTTGACAAGATTGGCAGAGAGAGAAAGGGACAACATGCAGCATGCTGAGGTCGAGAATCGAATCGTAGAGGACATTAGAGGTGCACTTGCTCTACCAGCGAGGCACACGACAGCCTACGTTTAAGGTTTTCTTCATGGCTTTTAAAAATACTGAGTTGTGCATTAGCAACAAGCCTCCCAACTCATAACTATGTATGAAATGGCTGGTTACCTTCATTTCAGGAGATTATGTACTATAAAAATAATGATTAATTTTATTAAATGTGCCTTTCTTACACAAAGACACATTACAAACACAAACTTCAGTTTATTTTGTTTGGATTGTATGTGACACACAGTGGTGTGTAATTGTGAAGTAGGAGGAGCACTAGATTTTTTTTCAGAGATGTTTTTTTTGCAAATCAAATTTTGAAAAATGTGTAGTTTATTTATATTCAGCCCTCCTGAAACCACACATTGTAGAAAAACATTTTTGCCGCGATAATAGCTGCAGGCCTATTTGTGTATTTCTCTGCCAGCTTCTGTTGAAACGAGACATGATGAGGCCGTCATGTTTCAAACAACATCCCCATGTTTCACAGTGCTGTTTAGGGGTCATGCAAAGTGTGTTTTCTTACACATGGTTTTGCAAAAATATCTAAAACTTAAAGTTTGGTTTCATGTATCATTTTTATTTTCCATTCCATTTAGGTACTTAGGTTTACTTGTTGCTGGATTTTGTTGCTGGTTTATTTACTATTAACCTAATAGTGTTTATTACTGATTTTAAGAAGGTTCTAATTTGTTGACATTTCACAGACTAGACTATATGCATGAATAAAGACATTTATTGGTGTTCTGGTTTTCTTTTTGAATTATGTTTTGATTTTATGTATCTTTACAATCAGCTTTAACCTTTTTGTGGAAACATAAAACAAATATGTTCAATGACTCTTCCAGTTCCTGTTATAATTTTTATTTGAGCACTGAATGTTTAAGTACTTATTTAGTTTCATGTGAATGACATCTATTATTTTTTTAAATGTTTAATTTGGTTTCTGATTTGTGTCCATTCCATCAGATCAGTTTGTCATGAAGAAAACATTTTACGATCATTTTTGAACAAAACCAGTTTGAACCAAACATTGTGCATATTAAATTTAAAATAAAACAATCTTACAAGACTACACGCATTTCAAGACATCTGAAAAACGCATTTCAGATGTCTTGAAATGCGTG
>NW_015113685.1:100430-125487 GCF_001443285.1 Poecilia latipinna | reverse complement strand
TAGTAATATATGACAGTCATCTCACAACAGAAACTTTGATCTGATGCAAGTTTTGTCAAATTTGCAGAGGCTTCGATTTGCAGTTTGTAGTTCAGCTAAGTGATTGATTTTAATCTTATCTTCCACAGCAACTTGCTTCTTAAAAAGAAAAAGTGAAAAACAAAGTGAGTCATGATCCTAAACCGCTGTTGGGCTTGCATGAAAGCAAGATGGTTCTTTAATACATGATCATGGATTTTCTTACAAATTTATATTGAATTTATGACAAGTCTTCAGATATGTTCTTTTAAATGTGTGATGTACCCATTTTGGTACTTTTTGGAGTTTCTCTCGAATCGCAGACATGTTCCAAAGTTGCTTTCTTCCGTACCAGCATTTGGTGGTTCTACAGAAACAGAAATCAGATTTTTTTTTTTTTTGTCTCTTCAGCTCTACCACACGGTTTCCATTTTGATCGCATAAGAAGTCGCATTGTGATCTAAAAAAATATGTAAAACTTGCTTTGATCACATTTCTGTCCTTTAATCTTTTCATCCAGCGTCATCACTGACACCGAGGAGTGGCGTTACTTCAAAGCAATAACGAAAACCTCTACCCCGCTGGAGGAGAACATGTTTCACATGGAAGAAGCAGCTCCTGGTCCCAGGGTTTATCTCCGGCCTAAAGAAAGTGTCCACATTCCCCTGAAGTACCAGAGTTTCCTATGCAACCACACCATATCTGTCCAGGTGAAGTTCAGATCAGAGGGTGACTTTGAATGAACTGTTGTTGAGATTTCTCTTTTTTTTTTCCTCTCCCCGTCTTTATTGTTTTACAATATAACGTTTAAAAAGATTTTATTTTTATTTTTTTTTTTTTTTTTACCGTAGGAAACAGACTTTATGCTATGTGAGAAAACTCAAAGGGACTTCTGAACACTAGTATTTTTTGTTTGTTTTGTTAATGCTGATTCAAGTACATTAACATCTTTTGAAATATATTGGTCGTGAGCTCATCAAATATGTGTCTCAGCTGCGAAGAAGCCGTGCAAAAAAATGTGGAGCGAGGCTAAGACTTGAGGAAAATGTCTCCGCACCTCAGTGTTTAGTAATCACAGCTGATCTAGTTAAAGGACGCTCCGGCTTTCTCATTTTATTTCTTGTCACAAGTTTGGTTCAAAACAAGTGTCACTTACGTCAGATGTTGTTTAATCCTCAGAGGATTGCTGGTGGCTTGAAGCCCTTCGTTTGTTGTCTGTTGTTACCATTTACAGTTTTCTTGGTGGGGTTTGTAAATGTTGTATTTCCTGAGAATAAATTGGTGTTTATATGTTGAGGCTCAGTTTTGATAACAGTGTGTGTTTTTATCGAATCCTTGCAGGGACCAAGCTTCTTGCCTACAGGCAAAGGTTCCCAGATGGCCAAGAAGACGCTGTCCAACATTATTAATGCCAAAATTATCAAGGTACACAGTGTCCCATTACGCCTTGTACAATATTCTATGGATCTTGAACTAGTTTTATCTCCAGCTGCAGATTTCTAGCTATCTCGGATGTGCTTGTGTTTTCTCCTTTGAAAAACCTTTTATCTGAAACCTTTAATGTAAAGATACATCTTAGGCTTCAAAATGAAGTCACATGCCCATCTGTTACATAATGTCTTAATGGGTTAGACATGGCAAAAGAGGATAAAGATGCCTAATCTCAAACTATTGAATAGATTTTTGGATCTGAAGCTTTTATCAGTTAACTTTAAGCTCCATCATAAAGTTCACAGTCTGTATGCACACAAACCCACAGACAACTCCCTGAGGCATGCCAGGACAGCATTTCTTACCTTCTCACTTTTTACACTCATGTCATTAAAAAAGGAAGTGAAAACTATTAACTAGTTTTCACTAGTTAATAGTGAAAACTATTAACTAGCCAGACAAAACAAAAGAGTAAAAATCTGTGGTTAAATTAACTTCTCTTTATTAGCCTCTAATCGATGTATCTGTTAGTCTCAAAATCCTAGGACCTGGCATCCACATATGTGGACAACACATTTTGGGTAGTCTACTCCACAATGCAAAGTTTTGCCCTATATGGGGCCTGATGTCCACATGTGAGGTCGTTATACTGCCACATAGTGGTAGTGGTAGAGTAGAACACATTACAGGTTAGAGTCAAGATGGCTGATAACACACCTCAAAATCCACATGGCAGCTTTTGATCCAAACTTTGCTCTGGTAAAAAATTCAATCAAATTTTATGGCTGATTTTTGTTCAGATATTTATAAAAGTGTTCAGTGTTTGTTGTTGTAAAATTTTACAAAATTTAGTATCTGTAGAGATTTACCATGCTGCTAAACATGACGTACACATATATGGACAGAAGGACTTCGTGCCATTAGTTTTGTTGTTGATGTCCACAAATGTGGGCAATGGGAATTAGTTTTGTTGAAAATGTTTTTGTGTTATCGTAAATAATATACACAAAATGTGAGAATGAAATTCAGACTTAAAAATGTCTTAAAAGGCGTCAAATTTGATTTGGTGAAACCTGCAGAAATCCTGTAAACTATTCCATTCTAGCTTCGACTCCGCTCTGTGTCTTTGTCCTGATCCAGGATCAGGCTCCATATTACTCCATCTGGTGTTAACACCTGCATTCGAGTCCCTGCTGAAGAAAAGCATGACACTACCACTGCCATGTTTCATGGTGGAAAAGGGTGTTAAGGGTGTTTGTTTTCATCTACATGGAGTCTTTGCATGTTTATCTTTGGTCTCGTATTAAGAGTCACAGCTGCTAACAAGATGTTGCAATGTTTCTGATGATCCGATACAAACAGAGAACTGAGCCATGTATCTGCAGAATGGAGCTTTAATCCTTTACAAACAGTGTCTTCAAATGTCCTCATCAACCTGCCTTACACCATGATCCTCCTGGTTTTCATTTGCAGTATTTTGATTCGATCGCATTACACAGGGTTGATAAATATGTGCCAGTCTGCCAAGTATTTTGTGCACCACTCCCGCCCCCAGCCCTTTCCTCCAGTTTGTGTATTTTCTGAGTCGGTCAGCACTGCAAGTCGGAGCAGGCAAACAAACAAAGAAGAAAAAATAAATAAAAATCATGTCAACAGGTCAAAGAGGTCAGGTCTGGATCAAATCTGTATCCCGCTAAAACTGACAAGTCCCAACAGCAGAGCTGTCAGTATGCCAGCTCTGGCCCCGCTGTCAGTCAGCATACATCGGCAGATATAGGCTACAACTGCAGGTCAGCATGTCGCCGCAAAGCTGATACTCCCACGGTTTGGACAGCTGCTCTGCGTTCAGCAAGCAAATTGTTTGAAGTTAGCTTCCAGGACTGGAAATGTTTGCCTTTCAGACTGCTGGGGATACCTTTGTATTGTAGCAAAGTACAGATTGAAAGCGCTGCTTTAAGTTTTTTTTTTTTTTTTTTTTTTTTTTTAAATCACTTTTCAACATCTCAATGTTGTGAACATTGAATTAGAATACTGAATAATTTAAAAGTATTTTTTTTTTTTACATCTTTCTGAGTACTGTACACAAAAAAGCATAAACATAAGAAGAGGAGCTAAGGTACAGTTTAGCAGAAAAGCTCTTGTTGACCTGTGCCAAGATCTCGCATTGTAATTAGCTTTTTACAGCTGTCTTTCTCACCAGTGATGCAACTTTCAATAAGCTGCCTAAAAGCCTCTTCAGTGGAGTCCCAATTTGGGATCCATCAGCTCCTCTAAGAAGCTCCTTAGCCTTCGGGAAATTCACCTAATTGATGTTCTGAAAGGGAGAGAAGGTTATCAAAGGATCCCCCTTTTCAGATTGTTGTCTCCGCAGTTTGTAATTTAATTAGGAACTTGAGTGAAGGGAGAGGTCAAGTCGAGGCTTCAGACACCGAGAAAAATGTGCAAGAAAACCTCCAAGTCTAACTTAAACCATAAATTGACTGCAAAACAAAACTCGGAAAGCTTTTACAGACTCTGGAGAGGTGTTGTACCGACCTCCGTGGCTGAGTCATAAGAATCAGACACGTTCCTGACAATGTTCAGGGTTGCTTTGGTATGAATTTTATTTGCCTGTTTAGAGTGCTGGGGGAAAACGCATCGCATCCCAGTTTTTCTTCTTCTTGTCTCTACCCAAATTTAACTTCAAACAATGTTGTATTCGTAGTACTCATAAGAAATAATGCAACCTTATAGATTTTTTTTTTTTTCTCTTTCGATAATGAAACAATTAAGTGTTTTGGGCGTACGTTTGTTGACTACTTTGTTTGAAATAAACACTTTATTTATTGAGGCATGAAATATAATTAAGTTGATCAAGTTAAGTTAAACTTTCTCTAAGTTGACAATTCCAAACTCAAAGTGCCATTTGTCTGTCTCATAAGTTGAAAACACGTTTAAGAGAGAGGATTTGCTGATCTGAGTTGTTTTGGCTCTCACTTCTGGAATCCAGTTTGGTCCTTTGGATAGAAAGTCTGAGAACCCTGTTACAAACAGTCTGTGATATAAAACAGACCGTTTATAATGATATAAGTGATTAAGCTATAGCATAAAGACATCCTGATTAATGCACATGCTGTTGGCTACTTTATGCAACAGTCTTCAAAGCATTATCCAATGATCATTGAAGATTTAAATAATTAGACACAACTAATTGGTATTCTAGTTGACACTGTTCTTGTTGACTTCCTTAGGAAATGGTTGTGATATCTATAGTTTTTTTTTTTTTTTTTTTTATGCCAGTTCATAAAAATAAGGAATTAGAGAATTAATTTTTCTGAACATCTGAGGCCCAGTTTGGTTAAGGATCTCATAATTAAACAAGCTGGTGGACCTGAAGCTATTTGTCTCTAATTCTTGTCCATTGCTCACATCCTCTTCCTGCAGCGTTGCATGGCAGAGTCACTGTACACATGTATGTATGTGGAGCCATCAACCATGCTCACATTACTAAAAGCGTCATTGCAGGATGAAAATGTTTTTCTATGTGAATTTTTACTCGTATTGATCTACCAATAAATAAATGTACACATGTGATCTGCAAATGTAAGGAGGTGGGGAGCCCTTCAGGTTGGTGAACAGCAGTTTGTTTTGGAACCGATGACGACTCAGCAGGCGAGAAGTGAAGACATTATCTTGTTTTTACTGTATAATATCGTTCAAGTGAGTGAACTTTCAATCTTTCAAGTGGATTTCCTGTTTTAACTGGATAAGCTTCTCAGGGTGTTCCACCTACTTCCTGATGAAATCCGAGTTTACAATGATTTTATGAATGAACATAGACATCCCCCACTTCTGCATTGTTTTTCTGGAATAGTGTGTGACATCCTTTTAAGTGCTGCACAACCTTAACGGATGCGTGATAAGACACATAAAAAAATGAAAGGTTGATGCTGTCCAACTCACGACCTGCTTGGTTTTCCCTGTTTTCACAAGAACACATGATATTTGACCATGCAGCCGAGAGAACTGAACGTGCAAAGATTATTTTACATCTATTTGTGTATATGTAAATGGAGCCGTATTGAGGGAGGAGTCTGATATTCCCTCATCCACCTGCTGATACCACAATGATTAAAATATTCACAGGCATTGTGCTTGAATCCATGTGTACGAACAATTGTATGCATATTTTTTTGTCCATGTGCAGTAGAGGTGGGCATTTATTGTATTGTATTGTTGTTTACTGTGAAACAATGTCTTATAAAAGTTTTAATTTATTGTAGTCACAATAAGTTTATTAATGGTAAATAAAAAAAAAACCTGACAGTATGATTGAAAATGTAATTTTTGCTTTTTTCTCCATTGTTCTATGAAAAAATCAGTAATTATTAATATATTCGAAAATATGAATAAATTCAGTTGATGTGTGCAGATTAGTGATATAGATCACACTTTTTAAAGTAGGTGCTTTCCAGAACAAGCCTGATTCAAATGGGAACATTTGTCAAGAACTATGATTGTGGTGCTGTGAATGCTGTGGTTTGCAGTCACAACCATACAGTAAAATATAAGTTATAGAGTTTTTGTTATTGACTTTGGCGTACTTTAGAATTTAGTAGAAAATCCACGCAACTCTTTGTACGCGATTCGCCAGGTTTGCACACATTCAAGGTGATTGAAATGCTGTAAATTTTCCTTAACATTATGCTGCGTTTATTACACATGCTTATTGATATTCTACGTGAAAGATTTATTTAGAATTACCTCTCATCCTCTTTTCCCACAGAGAACAGCCCTTTGTTAGTCGTTTTATGTAGGAAAATTCAATTTGACTTCAAGCCTGCAGTGCATCCCACTGATATTCCACCTCTTCCCTCCACAGGTTACATTCAGAGCAGACGATGGAAAGCCGATGGCCATCTGCCAGGTCAACGTGGAGCCAACGCCCCACGTTGTGGACCAGACTTTCCGACTTTACCACCCTGAACTTTGTTTCCTTAAAAAGGCCATCCGCCTGCCGCCGTGGCAAGGCTCAACAGGTTGCTAGGCTTCTTTCAGACAACCTCCTGTCATCGATCTTTCCCTAAGCCACAACGCTCCTTTGTGCTGCACTGAATATATATATATATATATATATATATATATATAAGATCTACAGGAGATAAATGTGTTTTTTTTAATTTCAGTCACAGAGGAATTTAATTTGCATTTTAGCGGTACCTGGGGAACCAAGGCAGGGGATGGAAATGAGAAGATTGAAAAAGTCCATGATGATAATCTAATTTTTGGGACGTGTTCTTATAAATGATGATTAGATGTGCCATCTGACTGTGGCCTTTTCTTGTAAGCATCAACATTTTCTTTGTTTTCCTTATTTGTGTGTCAACCAGCCGAAGACCCAAATTCCTGCTCTGATATTTCTGTGCACTGCAGTGACCCTAATATCGTCTGCCAGACGAGGATGCTGGTGAGACATCATTACTTTCCTGCATGTTTCTGTTCTGACCACAAGTAACCCACAGTAGCCTTTGCAGATTGCTACACTAGTGATTAAAGAGGTAGAAGGCCTTTTCTTGCAATTCCCCAGGCATGAGTTTTTATCTACCGCCATACTGGAGACATACATTTCATTGCTTTCTTAGTCATTTTACGCCTCCAGTTTAACATGTTTTTCTTAATTGCTGTTCTTGTTTAGGTTCCTGGAGAGCCTCAGGATGTGTACTTAAAAGTACCAGGGAGTCCCAGTCCACACATAAAGATGTTCTTTGTCATGGTTTTCACGTATGTATTGTTTGCTGCCCAGGCAGGTTGTATACAGTGAATACAAACACAGTTTAGCCTGAAGGAGTGTCCATTTTTAACTAATTGAAATGTTGATATAGGCTTGAACAAGTTTTTTCTCTAAGCGAGTGGCACCTCTTTGTGAGAGTGGACCTGAATTATGGATATTACAGAATCCATAATCTGTTCTACACTGAACCTCAATAAGACATATAATGTCTTGCAAAAGTATTGAACATCTTTTTTTTTTGCATTTTCTCACATGAAAGCCACCTTGATGTATATTATTAGATTTTTTTGTTGTGATGTTTGAGAAGGAAGAAATGGTTTTAAATATATATATTTCTCCTTGACCTGTTCCTTTTTGCTCACTTTGCTGTTTCTTTATTAATGTTTCCTTATAAACTTCTGAGGATTTCAGAGAACAGCTGACGTTCTCTGCTGTTCACACATTCAGTGTCTTCTGAAAGCAACCGATTGCACTTTCATTTAGGACTAATTAGTCCTTGCATGGCCTTTTGTTCAAAGCTTAATTTAAAAAAATATATATTATGTGTTCCATTTTCACCACTTCAGAATTATGTGCTATTTTATGTTTGTCGCAACAGAAACATTTAAAGAAATATAAATTGTTACAAATTGAAGGCATCTGGATGCAATTGCAAGGCCTTCAGAGATTAGATCCTATTTTTTCCAAAATGATGTAACCAATGATACAGACTGTAGATGCCATTTTAAATGTAGAGGCATCATTTTGTACAGGAGCTACCAGCAGTTGTTCACAAACTTGCAGACAGTTTTTATTTCACTCTATAAGAGTGGCTCAGCTGGTAAAGCAAGCTAGTGGCAAAGTCCCCAGCATTTCCTTTCCATGCGCAGAAGTGTCCTTGGGTAAGACACTGAACCCCGAGTTGGTCCTAATGGCAGGTGCACACTTCTCATGCCAGCTTTCTCATCTGCCTCTGTGACTTTGTGAGAAAAAGAGGGAAAAGAGTGCCAGTAAGTATAAATCCCTTGAAACACTTTAAACCACTACTTAAACTAAGTGCTTTTCATTTTCCATCAAAGCTGTACATATAGCTGAATGGAGAACGACAGTATTCGCAATATATGTCACGTCTAAGACGTCAAATATTAAAGTTATTATCCACTGCTTTCAGTAGTTAACACTGTGGTGTGAGTTTGGAACAATTAAAAGAAAGTGTGACTGGAAAACCCCAAATGCTCTTCTGTGTGTGTGCATCTGTTCACCATCTGAAGATATCACTTCATTTCATCAGCAGCTCCAAATGTTACTGATGTTCCACCAACCCTTGAAAACTCACTCTGCCTTATTTCTATTGCAAATATCCCCAAAGGCTCCTCGAGTGCTGAGCAGAACCGAGTAGGTGACTACATTGCCTCCCACTCTCACATCCAGCTATGGCTCCTGAGACGTTGTTCCCTTCATCTCAGCTCTGATTGGCGATGATGTTTGTGCTTATTAAAACGCTCGCAGAGCTGTTGATCAGCTCTTATGATTTCCAACCTCAAGCTGCACCTGCCGCATCTCCGTGGGGGCCTTAATTGTTCTCGACCGTATGCGTTTCTTGTTTTTGTCTTTGTTGACAGTGACAAGTGGAAGGCGGCGCCCTCTCAGATCTGGCAGGTGTACGTGCATTTTCTGGAGCGGGTGGACCTCAGCTGCGTGACTGGCCAGAGAACCTGTCAGTCACTGGTTCTGAGGGGCAAACAGGCCGTTCGCAAGATCAAATGTTTCCTGTCACACCCCAAAGAAATTGAGGTAGACTGTTTTTAATTTGTAAAGAAGTAAAGTGAATTTATTTTGTGTTGATTTTAGCTGATATAACAAAGCATGTTGTGGGTGACTTGGGTTCTATTAACCCAAACTAAATTAAAGTGACAATAAATTAATAAATTAGGTTTAGGAAAGTCGGAAATAGAGATTCTGATACTCAGTTTTGTGTTTTGTTATGATTTGACGCATTCAGTGCATATTAAACAGACTAAAGGAGTTTTTAATTCAATATTTAGTGTAGTTCTTATCTTAGTGTTGCAACTAATTACAAAAACAATACATGATCACTGTCAGCATTCAGTTGTATTATTATTTCCCATTTTAATATTTACATAATAGGCCCCAAAGTGGTAATTTTGTGCTTATATTAACATCATATGAAAGAACTGCTAAATCTGTATAAAGACGGCTGAAACTGGGGAGGCTGGTAAAACCGCAAATGACTGCAGTCAGAGCACGACTGCAGCGTGAAAAAGACTGGCGCTCTGAAACCTTTAACTTTATTGGTGTGTAAATGTTTGTAAAGTGGTCTGAAGAGCTGTAAAAGCTAGCAATAAACTCCCTCCACAGCAAGCTTTTCTACCATGAACAAACATTAATTATTCGTGAGCAAAGGCATATTTGTGTTTGTACATGAAAGATTGAGAAAAGTCACGCATGATGGTTTCAATAAAGCAGTAGTTTCTTATTTTAGTCCAAGAAAGCCCTGAAATTTGATAGTGAAATGTTTTAAGCTGTTTTTAACAGCTCTGATTAGACATTAGCACCATTAGCATCTCTAGCATCTACATATTGTTTTGAACTGTACATGTTTCTACCTTGTGTCAACATTCTCCTGACATGTCCAAGCCTTACGTGGCAGACAGAAGTTAAACATTCAAAACAGTAAAATGTTTTGGGGTTTGCTGTTGCTGTTTAACTGAGATTCTTACTGTCACACTTACACATTTGCTACTATACATTTTTTTTTACAAGGACTAAATAACAAAAATCTACCTTTGACTTTAAAATAACTCCAAAGAAGGAGATATTTTAAAACATATTGGGTAAAAGCCAGCCATGTCTGGATCAGCGACGTCAGCCTGATATCTGGTCCAAGAATGACAATGTCTGCATCTTATCTCATACAGATATTTGAGCGGATTGTCCCCATCTCTTGTCTTGTGTATCATCAGGGCTCTATTCAGTATCCAAATTTTCCGTGAGCTTTCTAACCTTGATGTGTGTCTCCGTCATGTTTTGTTGCCAATTGGCGATCTGGTGGATACATAATATCTCCCTCTCTGCTCCAATGGATGGCAACAGCTCAATTATTGGGTGCTCATGTTGCTCCTGCCATTATTGGCTGCATCATCCTGTCTGGAGATTGTTTGTTGCTCTGGCTTTGCCATGTGCCAATTACTTGTCGAATAGGTTTTTTGTTCCTTTGGGTCTAATTTAGGAGTCATCTAATTAGCTTAGGGTGTGACTTTTTGGACAAACTATCCAAAGCGCATTCATTTAAAACCACTAGAAATAGAATTTTCCATTTTGGAGAATGATTTTGCTCTGTTCAATGATATTTCTTTAAAGAAAATAAAGCAAATGTTTTGTCTAACATTTCATTTAGTCATTAGATTAAATGACTAATGAAATGAAGTGAACTTGTCAGTATTTTGTACCTCACAACACAACTTGAATCCTAAAATAGTTAGAAAATAATATGCTCACTTGCTGAAGTTAATGTGCTCACTTCAGCATTTTTATTCAATAATTGTTGGGCAAGATAAGTAGCTGAATCAATTTCTACAGCATCAGTGTAAAATTATTTCACACAATGCATGTTGAAAAAGATGACAAGGAAGGATTAGAGTCTGCAGTTGCAGCAATTCAATGCGCCATCTTAACAGGATAATAGATCATTCTTGAAGTGATCTGCTGTTAAAAAGTTGTAAAGTTACAGTCGCACCTGCAGCAGATAATTTTCATGGCATTTTTATTTGTAAACTGAGAATAGTTGGAGGCTAAAGCTATAGTTTCTATAAAAACTACACATAATTCTTGGATACTTTACCCTTTTTGTTGCATTTGCAAACTGTTCATGAGTGACGAAATTAGTTTTTTTTTTATAAAAGTAAAAACTGATTTATACAGAAATAACAATTAAAAAGACATTTAACATAAAATAACAGATATTCACACCCTTCAAGTCAGTACTCACCTGGATGCTGATTTACTGATGCTGATCCTGGTTTACTCAATTTTTCTTTGCAAAACTGTTCAAGCTATCAGGCTGCAACATATCAAGCACTGCCATGAATTATCTGTTATTTTGAGGTCGGGGCTTTGACTGGGCCACTCCAGAACCTCCATCTTGTTGTTTTCAAACCATTTCTATGTAGCTTTATCCAGATTCATCACATTGTTGCCCTGCTGGAAGACAAATGTTTCCAAGGCTGTAAGTTCACCTGGAGATGGAAAAAAAATTGTCCTCCAGAATTTCCTGATATTTTTGCTGCATTTATTTTAGCTTCTATCTTTATTAGCCTTCCAAGGCCGACAGCTGAGAAGCATCATGATGCATCATGGGCACCAAACACTGCACATCACCATGTTTGTGGTGATGTGCAGTGTTTGGTGTCATACATACTGTCTCGTCTGATGGGCAAAAAAATAATAATTTTGGTCCATCAGACTAAAAGCCTTTCTTCCACTTGACCCTGGAGACTCTCACATGCTAAACTCTAGTCAAGCCTTGAGCTGAGTTTTCTCCAACAGTGGCTTTCTCATTGTGACTTTAAAATGAAGCTTGAATGTGAGCACATTGCACACAGTCACTGTCCCCACCTGATCTCCATTCCTCTCATTGTGAGACTTCAACCACCAGTTGCAAAGGGTTCTTCTGTCATTTTTTTTCCCCAAAAAGCCACATGTTGTTGATTGTGACTGATTTGTAAAACAACACAAGGGTAAAACATCCAAGAGAATGAGAACTATTTTATAGATGCTGTACTAGCAAGTCTGAGAGGGGCAAAGACGGAAGCTGTGGCCTAAAATAAGTCTAATCTTAAAAACATCACAGTAGTTTGTACAAACACTATTTTACATATCTTTAAGCTGTCACTACATTTGCATTGGGCAGTCATTTACAGAGAAGCTGGTAATTATCTACATGGAAAATAGAAGTAGGAGGCTATGTGCCACCAATGGTCTTCCTTTGTGAAACGTGTGATTTTCTCTGGTGGAGAAAATGCAAATCGTTTCAGACAGTATTACAATAGCATTACAGCGTTTTGTTTTGTTTGTTTGTTTTTTCTTGATTTTCACATTGACTTACTTTTCAATATTTTTCTGTATATCTTCCATTCTTTGTGTTGAAAACTGTTGGCCTACGACCTTCTACCTCCATTTTGTGGCAATCATTGGGATCTGGGTAATTCTGAATTTTACTGCCAGCAAGATATTAACTGTTTCTACCATTATAACAGAATCTAAAGTCAACAATAATTAAGTAAGTCTCTTTTTACTACTATTCCCACAGAAAGCACTACAGCCACTGGTCGATGGGAGACCTTTGTGATAGAAAACAACTTTTAGCAAAAGTTGAGTTCAGTTCAACTTGATTTCAAGTTGCAATAAACTAAATGTACTTGTGGAAGATTGACTCAACAGTAATTAGGAAAAGTGGAAAACACAGTCACTAAAACATATACAGAAAAAGACCTCTGCTGGAGAGTTGTTTTACATTTTTTTCAATTGGATCCAGTGCAAACTCGGTTAGTGGACCCAAAATTATGGGACTGCATTTAATTATATAAACTGTGATTTGTGACAGTTTACCTTGGAGAACAAAGTGTTGTGTCCCTCCTGCCACCTGCTCTCATAAGCTATTCTGTCACTGCATGTTATCCAAAGAACATTTTGCACACAAGCACCACTGGACCAACATTTCAGTTATTATGAGTTCTTTGCGCTTAGATGCATTGCAAAAAAAAATCTGAAAATGTCACAGGACCTCTAATTTCTGGATATCATTCCTCTTTATGTTTGCTGTCTGTGCCTCTGTGTTGATTGGGCAAAGCCAGCTGAAACCTTACATATCAAATGAGAAGCTGCAAGGGATTTTTTTTTGTTTTGTTCCTAGTGCACATCCAAAAATGATTTTCTGCTAATTGTTCTTCGAGCAGCATGGAGCGAATAACAGCGGTCTCCTTTGCAATAGCCCCTCGGTTCAGATTCAAGTCATTAGCGAGACTGAAGTGTGCACCGACAGCGTGTGTCATTTCAATTTAGGTTTGTCTGCATTTTGCAATGATGTCAGATCTAAAAAAAAAAAAAAAAAAAGACTTGGTTATGTGAACACATGGAAATGTGCTCTGTGCACAGCATATTGCCCTTTATTTTCAATAGATGTTTTCTTCTTCATATCTGATAGCTGGAGCAGCCAGACAGTGCTTCTCAGTCAGAGTTATTTCATAATACTCACCCATATTCAAAGAAGGGGATGACAGACTGTCACGGTTTTCCTGCGCGCTTCACTGTGCGACCCAAACATGTTTACCCTGTAGAAATAGGGTACCGTCTGAGAAAGTGACAGATGTATTTTTCAAAGAGTTCACCGTATGCATCAGTGGCAGCTTTGATCTGGCTCTCAGCAGGTTTGGCTGACTGAGGAATGCACTGAAGGAGTCTTACAAAACAGGATAAAGCTCAGCTTCAGAGAATAGCTTTGCTTTTCTCTGAGCAGATTGAAAAACAGCTGCACAGTAGAGCTCAATCTCACATCCTTGTGTATGTCACTTTTTCCTCCTCTGCTGTCTCTGGATTCATTGTCTGTTCCCTTCTCTTTACCTTTTTCACCACATCTTACTTTTCTCTGGCCCACTCTCAGTAAACAGGACACCTTCTTTATTTCTCTCTGACTCTTTTAAACTCCCCGTCTTATTAGCCCCGTCCCTTTCCACCCCTTCGTCTTTGTCCTGTCACACTCTTTCTGCCACTTGTTCAATGGCTCTGCTTACCTTCATTGTGTCGTCGCCGTTCTCATAACCTAATCACCAGCATCTCATCACCTTGCTGCCAGGTCCAATCAACCTTTCCCGCCCTCACCTCCTCTGCAGGTGGACCCGGCCGGTGTGTTTGTTTTGCCTCCCGCCGCTGTGCAGGAGCTCCAGCTGAGGGTTCAGCCATGGCAGGCTGGCAGCCGCTTCCTGTATGTGAACGCTGTGGACATGGATCAGAAAAGGCTGGTGGCCGCCTGGCTCCTGTGTCTCCGTGTCCACCGTCCTGTCCTGTCAAAGGTGAGAGGATCGTTCTCTGAACTTCTCTGAAAAGAAATTCTGTGTCTAGATTTTTTTTTCTTTTATATAAAAGTTTTGAGAAATGTTGAGGATCGAAATTGTTGTTGGTCAAATGTGGCAGCTAAAAATTAAAAAAAAAAATCAAAATTACAAGAAATAAAGGCTTGAAATAATGTGCTTCACTCTATGTGTAATGGATCTACACAGTTATAACATTTTCTAAGATGCAATAACATTCAATATTGACATTTTTTAAAAGCCTTGCTGCTACGCAGCGGGGGGGTGGGCTTCTCTCTCACCCCTCTTTGCTTCTATTCCAGTGTATGTTTTGTTTGCATTTAGTTATCTTAATTTTATATTTCATATATGTGTTCAACATTGTCATCCATTTACTTTGACACCACTGATGTCTGACTACCTACAGCACAGGTTGTCTGCGCATCCTTAAAATGTCTTAAATTAGTGTCTAAAATAAAGGTCTTAAAATGTCTTAAATTCATTAAAAAAAAAAATCTTTGTAGGTCTTTAACTTGTTAATCATAATTCTTCTATTTACTGTAGTTTTTTTGTCACTGTACTTTGAGTTTCATGCAAACATCTTCATTGCATTCTGAGACTCAAGGCAGTGGAAGCCAGCGATCTGCTAATATAGCTAATATAGCTTGCAAGCTAGTTTTTTTTTTTTTTTATGTCTATCATGAATAAGTGAAAATTTATCGGCAGCTGGCTGGATGATGTTCTGTTTTGTCAATGACCAACTTCTGCTGCCAACACAGACGAGGCTGAGTAGAAAAACTTTTCCGTTGGCTGTGAAGAGCGATATGCGATGTGAGAAGCCGAAAGCCAGATTCAGAGTTTTTCCTGCAGTTGATTGTAATGCAGCAAGTTCCCCCAACCATCCCTCATAGCTACAGTTTTAATTTAATAGAATTCAAGATAGCATTTTATTTTAAAAGTCTTAAGTTTGATTTGGTGAAACCTTCAGATATGCTGTGTTAGTTTTCTTTCCTATTTTCTCAGATATTAAATTAATGCCAAAAAGTCATTTCCAGATTTATTTGTAACCCGTGAACCATGTTGTGACTTTTGATCGTTGCTCTTTCTTCGTAATTTCAAATGTACATTTAGGAACTTAAACTATTTCTTGTGCAGTTCACATTTTTCCAGTGCTTACTGCTGTTCCTTGTGTTTTATTTTTATTTTTTGACCCTATAGCTAACCATACTTTGCAAAACAAGTCAGTGACAAGCAAGTACGCCATAAACCGTTTGCGTGTGGGTGTGTGCAGGCATTCGAAGTGTCCGTCCCAGCTGGTAATGGGCGTGGCAGCTCCAGAAAAATTACCTACACCAACCCTTACACCAGCACACAGACGTTCCTGCTCCGCTCCGACCATCCCGACCTGCTCCAGTTCAGAGAGGATAAGTTCCAGGTGAGATAAGGCAGGAGGCATTACAGTTCTCTCCGCTTCATTAAGACCCAAATCAATACTTTGATTAACGCCTTGACCAAAGCTCGTCAGGTGTCCTCCACAGATGGTTTCTCTAGATTATAGGATTAATCTTGTTAACACGGTGTGAATAATTTCTGTGTTGATGATGATCCGTGACATGCGTGCGCAGAAAGTGAAACATCAATCCTTTTTTCCCCACCAGACGTCAAGTCATTACAATTTGTGACAAACTCCTGATTAATATAAACTGTAGAAGAGCTAAAAGTGACGGTTTATTGGAACCTCGAGATGGAATCACCTTTTTACTCACGACCCGGCTCTCATTCAACACTGCTGATTGTATTTTATCTATCTGCACAAAATTAATCTTGCTAAAACCTGGAGAAAGGTCTAGCCAACATATTGATTATTCATAAACGAATAATTCTTTAACATTCACTGCTAAATAAATAAAACGGCAGCCCCCACACCTATTGACACCCTGGGAAAGATGTGTAATCAGCCTTAAAATAAATGAATCTTTTCTTGCAGAAGTGGTAATATCGCTGCTGGTAAAATAAGGAATCCAAGCTTTGGTTTGAGTATATTGATTTAGGTAGGAGGGGGAAATTCATTATAAAACCTAATAGTTTTCTCTAGTTCTCCAGTGCCGCACTTTTTGGAATTTTAACAGTTTTATTCTTTTTAGAAGGACAGAAAAGTTAATCCAGTGTCCTGGGTCCTCGAGAAGACGACGTCTCTCTGTCTTTAGCTTACCACAGATTTTTTTCTTTAACAGGACTTAGATCTGATAATTGAGATGGCTTTGAACGAAGGTTCATTTCGTGTCTGATAAACCACTTCTATTAATTTTGTTGGGTACTTATTTTGTTTTTATAGGCAGAATAATAACACTTTTTCTCGGTTTAAAGCAACAGGCAACAATACTTTTATTTGAAACATTGATAAGGTTCTCAGTTGCTTCAAAAGTGCCGAATGCTCATAGTATCACAAGATTATTCCCCATAGCTAATAGTATGGCAAATTTTTTATCTTTTGTTCCAGTTAAAGTAGAAATTAGCAAACAGTGTAGGTCTACGTTTGTAGTGGAGGACAGGAACAAATTTTCTGTGTTCATTCCCAAAACCAACCAATAGGCGTTTATGTTTTATCTAATGGTTGTTTATCCTTGTGAAACTGTTGTATCATCTTTTGTTGCACTTTTTACCAGTAAGCATTTTTTTTTTTCCCTCTCACTCTTCGGTCCTCTTCCTGTTTCAATTGATTCAAACTATTAAAATATATGTAGCCATTTTGATATTAAGATTATCTTACATCTGTACGTATCATTTTCATTTTGAAGAGTGACGTTTCACATCAAAGTATATTTTTAAATGCTCTGGTCTACTTCAAATGTGAAGCATAAAATATTGTATGAATATTAGTAGTAGACACCCTTATACTTGTCACACATCTTTAAAAGGAATACCATTAATCTCAGAGAGTCTTGCAGATATGTACATTTGTCTTTGGCAGTGAATAAGATTGCATTGATTTCAACACATTTGTTGTTTGGGCCTCAGCTGCGACGAGTGTTGCGCTTGTTTGTTTTCAGATCAGATGGGGGGGAATAGTACAAAGCAGTTCTTTACGTTGCTTTGTTGTTGTGTGGTCGGCTGCAGCCTCTCCTGCTGATTTATTCCCTCATCAAAATAAAAAAAAAGAAACATTTAGGTTGCTGCCGTCATTTCCTTATCATTTGCTTAGGTTTGACAAAATAGCAAAACAAGCGAGACAAACACAATATGTGAGACGCAATAGGAGCCAGTTTGCACATAAACATTGAAGGAGCCTTGCTGTGTTTGGCCCGAAGACGGTGCATCATTATAAATGAGGTGGGCAGAGTGAAAAGCAGCCTCTGTTTTTCCCACCTTCCTGGTGAATCTCCAGGTGTCTCATGAAGGATCTGCTGTCCCTGTTGCCTCAAGCAAGCGAGAAGATTGTCTTTTCTGTTTTATATAACAGCTTCAGAAAAACGGTAAATCACATAAAGGTTTAAGGAAAGTAATTGCTCTGTAAATTTCACATTTTGATTATTTTTATTCCCCCGCCCCCCCCATGATGTTATGTAAACAAAAAACGGATAATGGCTGATAGAAATACCGTGAGAATATAAACAAAAAGATTAATTTATGACCTTGTGGGCTATGAGCCCCGACAACAAAAACATCAGCACTTTCTCTCTTTAATTAGTGAGAACAATGAAAATTGCAGGCTGTGTGGACAAAACTGGTAATTTATACAAAAAGAGGTGAGGACGGCAGTGTCAGGGAGTTACAACAACAGAGGAGCGATACTTCTTTCTCTCCTTTCAGACGTTCGTGAAATTAAATTGGAAAGCTGTTGGAAAAAGCAGTTCAGCTGTTTTTTGTAATAGAAACTGTTAATTTAATGTATATAAAGCTGTGTCTGTGCAGCATCGTGTCCCATTTAACAAATTTTAAACCTTATCCTGACCTTTTATATAAATTGATTTTTTTTGTGTGTGTTACTATTTCATTCAAGAGGATGGTCTCAGCTCAGTATATAACATGCAGCCTGTATATTCTGGCCAGTTTTTCCTTATTGGGCTCTCTGGGTCTTATTTGCTTCACAGCGTTGGTAAATTCACAGCCACAGATTCATGGCATCGAGCTCAAAGCTTCTGTCTTTATCGAACACAGATATACTGGAACAGACCTCTGTAATAATATAAACAGAGCTGTATGAAACCAATTGGAATGCCTCATTATAAAGCTAAACCAGTGTGCTCATTTACAAGCTTTTCTTCTGTTAAGGCAAAAAAAAAAAAAATCAGCAAACTGTACATACACAATTCTGGTTTGAAGTTTACACACTGTACATCCAGCATTAATATTATATTGTTAGGATTTAAGAAACTCAGTTGAACAGTTTTTTTGTTGTTTTGTTTTTTTTGGGGTTCACAAGTCTCAATTTATTGTGGCTTTTCTCTTCATGCTGTGTCAAAACTATACACACTGTACAAACACAACCTCCAAGTAATTTCTGTATAAATGTCCCATGCAGATAACCCATGTGCTTTTTGTGGACACCTTTTTTATTTTTTTATTATTTATTTTCTCCTGATCCAAGTCATCTTGGCTTTTTGCGATACGGAGTCCTAATCTGACAGTTAAACTTTTAATAAAATCAATATAATATGTACGCACAAAGCCTCAGTAGCTTTAAAGTGCAGTGGCATAACACTACGTTTTATCACTGTTGCGTTTTGCTCACCGGCGTTTATAAATGCTGCAGGGTCTCTAGCCGTCAGTGACGGGCGTCTCAGCTGGTGTTTGCGGAGGATAACTTTAGTTCGCCATTCCAACATGCGATTAGCTTTGTTACGAAAGCAGCTACAGCCTTCTGAGAGCGCTTCACCTAACAAGGCCATCAATTTTCCATTTGTTTCTGAGGATCTGTCTGACTCGACACATACGGTTCGGTTTTTGCTGAAGAGCTTAACAGATATGACTTGTTTATTGTTTGAGTTGTAACACATTTGAATTCAGTTCCAGTTAAGCGATGATAAAGGGTGAAGTACACTGAATCTGATCTGATGATTCAAATTGATTCAGGACATCAACATATACTGACCCATTCGATAAATCAGAATATTGCTGGCAAGCCCACTTATTTCAGGAACTTTATCACCAAGTGAAACATTACATAGACGAATCAGACCCAGATGGGTTTTTGGAAGCCATTAGTGTTTAATTATGATTTTCCACTTACAAAAAACATGACATGTAAAATTAGAATGTTAAACCAATAAAAATGCATTTTATATTACAGAAATGTGAGTAAATGGAAAAATATATTTAATATCTGCTTAAAGGTTGTTATCTTCGAAAGGTACTTTTAATCTGACCAACTTGCCTTATCTGCAATCATATTTTATTGAATGTGATTGCATACAGACTTACTGATACAGAGCTTATATTGTTTAAAACAAAAAAAGAACCGGAGAGTAAAGGGGATGCATTTGTTTTGTTCACTGTGTTCAGATTGGCGGTGGAGAGAGTTACACGATCGGATTGCGATTCGCTCCCAGCCAGAGTTCGGGCTCGGCAGAGATCCTGGTTTACGTCAACAACTCCGAGGAGAAAACCGAGGAAACGTTCTGCGTCAAAGTCAACTATTCTTGAGCATCGGTCTGAAAATGCTGCTTGTATTTGAGTAATATTTTATCACTCGGTCTAGTTTTATAAAATATTTGTTGATGCATTTTTCTTTTTCTTTTTTTTGTATTGTGTGATTTTGTACAATTGCGGCCGTACTAATAATACAAAATGAAAAAATTAAATAAAATTACAAGAATAAAATTAGAATATTACGAGAGTAAACTCGTACAAGGCATAATATTATGAGAATAAAGTAGAATTAATACAATAAGAAAGTTGTACTAATATGAGAATACTCATAATTTTACTTATTTCTTATTTAACCTTTATTTCAACATTTTTACTGTATCTTTGTACAACTTTATTCACGTAATACCATGACTTTATTCTTGTCATTTTATTTTTATTTTCTTAGCATAGCCCTAATTATCTGTTGCAGTTTTGTACTTTGTAAATAATAAATGTAAACCGTTGACTCAATTAGTTTGTTTCAAAAACAGCATCATAAACCCAGACAGCACCACGCTCACAGTTTCCTGTAGCGGCTGAGGCTGATTCCCACTTCCCATCCACGGACATGTCCAGCCGAATGCAACATCAGGGCGAAAGCAGTAACATTTCATTGGCTCTAATTACCCAGTCAGCCCACTTGAACGCCACTTGACGGTTGGGTTTTCATCTAGGACAAGCCGGCGCTTCGACCTTCACGTCTCCCCACTTTTTAAACAACTTATTCTCATCGCCGGTGTTATTAGAAACCCCGCTGTAATGAGGTATGATTTTATTTAGCAAGGCGCACATCTCTACACAGCGCCCTCATTAACACAAGCACCCTTTTAAGCCCTCCACGCTCTCCCGCTGCTTGCTGCGCTCTGTGTTTCCCTGTTTGAGGAGCTGGGAGACAGAGAAAGAGAAGGCCATGCATATTGTGTTATATAACTCAGAGTTACACAATTCCTCCTCCTCCTCCTCACCCGCTACCGCCGCCGCCCCCCACGCTCTCCCTCCCCTGCTCGCTTTCAGTCTCATTAGAATGCAGGCTGCAAAATAAGCCTCAGCACAGCAGCAGCAGACAAATAAAACAAAGACAGTCACTAAGCCGGGTTCATCGTATTGTCTTTAGATGTTTCAAGTCAACGTAAAAATAGGCAGATAAAGTTTTGTTTACTTTGTCGTCTACACTTTGGAACATTCTGTCGCAATGTTCACAACGTTCTGGCCAGTTGTGCTGATCTTCATGTAAAGTCTTGACGCTTTATGTGCAGGTCATTTACTGCCCCTGTTCACGACGTTCCTGACGCCAATCACTTCTTGCATAACCCCATTTCAGAAAAACGTTCTGCTTCTCAACAACAATATGTGTAAATTAAATCAGCTTCCTTCAAGATGCTTGCAAAAAAAGAAATACACTTTCTCTTAGTCATATTCTTGGACAAATGTAATAAAACTCAAAACCTCTAGAGGGTCACATAGATGGACCCTTCAACATAACAGTTGTGTACTTCAATATTATTCTGTCAGTGATGACAAACGTTTTTATTAAGTGTATTACCAAATTACATCAATGTACAAAGACGTTAAAAAAAATTTAATTTTAAGAAGTATTTATCGATTGCAGACAGCAATTTATTAATATTTTAAGTGTATTTTGGGGTTTTGTTGGTACATTCTGACACAACCAGCCCTTTGAGAACATTAATGACCTTGATATGGCTTAACAAGAAAATAAGTTTGACGCCTCATCAAATATCAGCACACGACTTCAAAACCTGTTTTTGGCAGGTTTTGAAACGACATACGTTTAACCTAAAGTTCACAAAATCTCCAACAGATTCAGCAGTCATTTATTAAACATTCCTCAAATGGAAAAAAAAAGTGTCTGAATAATTGAGTCCATCTTTGTGTACATTTCATAAACTGAGAGCCAGATGTTTGTCTCATTTTTACAGTTTAGCTCTTGTGATTTCCAAAAGGCTGCCATCTTCTCCTAATCCAGAATGTTCCAAACCACAGACATGTAGAACACAGGTGTTTACATTTCACTACAGTAAAAATGGCAAACCTCTGCGTTTAATTTTACTCAACCTTACCCTGCCTTACAGAACACAGGTGTGTGTAAGTCTTCTACATGGCGAAATCGCTAAGTGGAAAAGGAATGGGGGGGGGGGGGTTTTTTTCCTGTCGGGAAACTGTTCATAACATCTGCATCACTGAAACTGAAGTTTTGTCTGACAAAGGACTGTCAAATGATCATATTGTTAAGTCTTGTTCCACTGCTTCTGTGTACAGGAGATGTTCAGCTCCCCCCTCTTCCCATCTCGGTTGAGTAACCCACAGCATCTCTTGATGGGGGAATGTGGTGATGTTATGTCCAGGCTGCACTCTGCCTTGTGTGAAGCTCTTCCCTGTTGTGGTTGGAACATGTGGACTTTGCAGCAGTCCTGAGTGGGAGCCGAACGGTTGTTCTCCCAGCGAAGGGCAGAGTTGTTCTGACACCTTATTAGCAGTGCCAGTCCAGTTGTTGTCGGTTCCTCCTGAAGAAGCGCTGACATCCACCACAACAGCTCTCATCATCTGCTCACCTTGTTAGGGCGGTTAGACGGGACCTGTCCAGCTGTCCGTTGGAGAGCCTGCCTTTATATTTGCTTCCCAATGTCGGGGGGCTGATTAGAGGAAATCCACAACTACATGTCGCAGTCGGTGTTTACGATCGTCTTTTTTGTATGCAGCGGTGCCCTACTGGAGCCTCGCGAGTGGGTACACATCTCACACAGCAGCATCTCAGTGCATCACAGCGCTTCGCAACTGAAGGAATATGCAACCTAGCAACCAGCCCTCCTCCTCGTGTACAGTACGCCACTGGTTTGGATTGTCGACGCGGCTGAGAGGAGGCTTTATTAATGCTGCTGTGGAACACTTGAAACTTGAAGGACACATCGCAGCTCGTAAGGAGTTCTGACATTTTTGTCACTGACAAGTTTGAAGGAACATTCACAGCTCCGATGGAGTGTGAGAAGGAGCTGTTAATAAACTGCAATTCATTTACCTTGTTACCCGTCTCAGCAGGATCCTCTCTATCAGCCACGACTGATCTGGATGAGGCAGCGCCGTTGTTCCTGTCACTTTATTTAGCATCAAAATTGATCTCAGTAGATGGCAGCCTTACACACACACACACACACACACACACACACACACACACAGAAGATTCACATTTCTTATCTAACCATCTTTCCTCTGAGGCAGTAAAAAATTAAAAAGGGAGGAAGTTTTTCTATTCTGATATTATCACAACAGAGAAATATAAGCAACAATCTTCCTACCTCTGCTCTGTCCTTCATTTTGTTTCCTCCATGAATACAAGGTTGTTGTTTTGTTTTTTTTTTATTATTTATTTGTTGTTGTTTTTTACCTAGGACAAGGTGTGCACTTCATGCCTCTGGTGATTCTTGTTCTGCGTTTTGTACAAATGTTATATTTTTTCTTTTTTATTATTTTTTCACGCAGATTGTCAAATCAATTTTTTATATCAAATAAAGATCATCTGAGTAAATACAAAATGCAAAAGTTTTCTTTTTTTTTTTTTACTTATTAGATTAAAAAAGCTGACTTGGCTCCAGTTGAAAAATGTTTTAATCCTATTAAATCATTAATTTACCTTTGATTCACAACATATTTATTTCTGCCAAAACCACAGAATCAAGAAATCACTTCAGTGACAACATGAAGTAGGACTAAGATATATATAAAAATAAACACATCGTTTCCTATTCTCAAGTATTTCCATAACTGAATAGAGAGCCAGCAATCGACATTTACACCACAAGACTGAAATGACATTGAAATGTAGTTTTTTTAAACCATTACCTGTGCAGTTAAATACAAATAAATGCCACATTTTTCAGATTTTTAAGAAGAAAATTTGAAATTCATTCATCCTTCACTATTCCTGTGACAATTATGCACATGATAAAGGAAGGAGAGGTTTGAAGGATATCAGGAGTTTTTTTTTTAAGGCATTCTAATTATTGGCTTAAGCTTTACATCTATCACATATCCAATACAATAACATATAAAGAAGTCTGTTTGCATGTAACTACTATAAAATATTTTCACTTCTGACTTGGGTCTGTGAGTTTATCACCCTAATTGCAAGTTTTATTTTTATGAAAATAAATTCAGCATAATGCTGCTTAGATGAGTGATTTTTGCTCCAGTTTCTTCCCCTTGATTTAACTTTTTGGCTCGTTTATGAAATGCTTTAGGTATTTGCAAATCATGAAACCTAGTGACCCTAAATGTCCAGATTTTACCACAGCATTACAGAAACTGCACGTGATGTAAAATGATGTTTGGATTATTGATTCACTCTGACCGCAGACTTTGTGATGATTTATATTGCATGTTTACTTTGTATTTTCATACTAATGAAGTGAATAAAAAAAAAAAAAACATCTGTTTTCACTGTCTATGCTTTGTGTGTTTGGTTTTGCTGTTTTAACATCTGTGACCTTTATCACCTACAAAACAATGTCCAGCTGAGGGAACAGGGCCCGTCAAGGTAACCCACTGAATTTAATCAGGAATCCCAGATGAGGTATTTTAATCAATTTTTTCTCCGCTGCAGATACATTTTCAGAGCTAATACAGTAAAATCACCAACCGGTATGTCATGCTGTGGTCTTTTTTGTGGTTCCACTGCATTATTTCATGCTGCTCTGATGTTTGGTCCCTCTAAGCAACCTCCTTCGTTTACGTTTCATCTACGTCAAGCAAAAATATCTGGCTTGCTCTCGGCTTTGCTGTATCAAATGAAACTCCTACATCTGATGCATCAGTGAAACTGACAGCTCATTGAGCTGGTTGAGGGTTTGCTGTTGCAACGAAGCAAACGCCACACTGAAAACACAAAGCGGTCGTTCACAGCCGAGTACCGGTACTCTACAACAACTGGGAGGGATTTACATTCCAGTACAGTCATGACGCCCGATACATCAGTGCCAGTCATACATATTGACGCTGGCACAGTAAGCAGCAAACTTTAAGCACCATTAGATGGAAGCTGATGCTTTTGGCTGAACTTTTTTTTTTTTTTTGGGGGGGGGGGGGCACTGGGGGGGCGCGGGTGCCGGGCCCCCCGCTCGAACAAGCGCGG
>NW_015113685.1:79708-97385 GCF_001443285.1 Poecilia latipinna | reverse complement strand
GGGGGCGTGGGTTTTTTTGGTTTTTTTTTTTTTTTTTGGGGGGGGGGGGGCACGGGGGGACTGCTGCTGCAGCGCCTCCTGCTGCAACAGTGCAGTGGGTCTCATGGAGGGCAGTGGAAAATGAATTTTCTTCACACAGTGCATTTGTGGGCAGGCTGCTCACTGCCCAGTGGGTTCAGGGGTCCGTCTCTGCAGACATTAGAGGTCTCCATTACGTGAAAACCATTAAAACTGCTCCTCAGGGTGCGTCGATGTCCTATTGAAATTGTGGTAATAATTTACGTTTCTATATTTCTATTCTCACTCCACAACGAAGGAATGACCTAAAGTAGTGGATTCCATCCTTGTGTTCAGAGTAAAATTGCAATGCAAGGACATGAAAGGATTGATTGTCTTCAATCAAGGAAATCTTCTTAGGAATGTTGTAGAAGAACTCCAATCTCAAAAATGTCCTAGTGGTAATTTTATGAACGATGAATCATCATTATATTTGCATTGGAGAGCTGATGATTATTTACCCAGTATATAGAGGAAGGAGATGGTACGGCACTAAAGTTCTTCCTGGGTTTGAACACATCTGTAACAAAACATGAAAGCCATGTCCGATCGCATTAACCGCTCCACAGAGTGAAACTGAAATGTAAAAATCAATGACATTTCTAACCCTTCCTTCTTCCTCTCTGATTAACTTTGATCAAGGTTATAAACTAAGACTAATCTGAAAGTGCAAATTAACTCAAGTTGAAAAAGGAAAGGTTGAAGGAGGTGAGTAGGACCGAAAGCTGTGGCAGAAAGATTGATTCCCCCCCACTTCAGCCTTTAAGGCCATAGTTCTGTTGGAGAGTAAAAACATCTATTACCAGCTGATTGCTTTGGATGCTGGAAAACATAATTCATGCGGCCATAAAATGTGGCCCATGTTATGATAAACCAATATAACTGTGGGGGCCAGCACTCCTTTAAAGATTTTATGACTGACACAATTATGCAAAGTGCATAATGATGAGGTTTTAAAGACAAAGCGTATTTTGGCTGCAGAGGTTTAAATATGCACGTCTCCGTACATCTATGCAGGAGTTCAGACACAGTTTGGTGCACTGCTGCGACAGTAAGTCTGAAACTGGTAGAATTAGATTCATTAGATACTTCTGAGATGAAAATATGCTCTTTGTAATATTACTTTTTGGGAGTTGAAACGTAAGAGATCAACAGTAACTGAGTTTTTGCAATTTTAACATCAGGGAGTCTGAATTGTTAGAGCTCCTACTGGACAACATATCTTCTCCCAAATTCAATCCATTTCTTTTAACATGGGGAAAAATGTCTTATTAGTGAAACACTTTTTCACCAATGTTAAGGAATTATTTACTTAAAACAAGCTCCTACGTGTTGCTGAAAAGTTGCTTGTGTGTAAGTTTCGTCTTATTTCAAGTGCACCAAGACATTTTCTCTAGAAACTAGATCAATAGTTCTTTGTAAGATTTCATGGCTTTGCAATGCAATTTCCACTTTTAGACTCTGCGTTCAGAATTTGATACTATATTATTGGCATGTAATTTGAAATTAATGCAAAGATTTAACAGAAACTGATTCATTTCTAATAATAATTATAAAAAAAACTCCATTAAATTTGTGGGGGGGAAAAAAAAATCTTACAGATTTTTAAAGGGCTTTTAGGCTTTGTTTGTGTTTCAGTTCTTAACATTTGTGCCCTGAACGAACTCGAGCTCAGTAGGCAAAGACTAACAAGGACACAGTTATTTATAAAAATTCAACAGGAGTAAAGACTCATGTATACTTAAAAAAAAAATAGATGAGCTACATTCATCAATTTACAGTCGAGTTGTGCCAATGTTTTTGACGAGCGCTGTACATTTAATGATTTGCTGTGAAAGTAGAGCTTTAATAAGGCAGCCAAGTCCACAAGTGACGACTTGACTGAAGCACAAATACACAGAAATTCAGATAGTGGCATAAATTTGCAGCTGAAATAAACCCCTGCCGTGACACATCCCATGTTTGCTCTTTTTGCGAAGTGTCACGAAGTAAATAAAACCCCTTGCAGACATTAAAAAAAAAAAAAAAAAAAGGCTTTCTTGTAATGGTAATGCACTGCTACTTTTTAGTTCATGAATTTTAAACATTTTAAATGTCAGACAATAATTGTTGCATGTACCAACGTGCGGCCCTGCTGAGTCACTGCTTCGTAACCCCATTTTGGCAAAAGGTCTCTGATAGAGCTCCCTCTGTTTTTTTTTGTACGTTTCCCGTCTCTCATTTTTGTGGATTTCGTTAACTTCTGAAATATGCTAAGGCGCTCGTTTTGCTTTGATACTTAATGAAGTCTTCCCGAAGCTAAAGTATTTATGTTTGTTTGTTGACTTTGTGCATTTAAAATGAGCTAGGCTAAAGTTAGCAGAATTCAGCTCTTTCTCTGCAACCTTTTTCCCTTAACACTGTGCCAATCAAGAATAAGGATTTTTGTCCCCGTCTTATGCTTTTAAATCAAAGTTATTCGTAGGTTTGAAAACAGGTGGATTAAATTACTAATTCGTGGACAAAGGAAAACCGGCAGTACCCAAAATAAGACACTTGAAACCTAGAAATAAACCCAAACTAAACGGAGAACACAGAAAACCCCACACAAAAAACCCAACATTATGACACACACCATTTTTCAGAAATGTAACTTAGCCCATTTACAAATAGCAAAGTATCCGTTTTTTTTTTTTTTTTTGTTTGTTTTTTTGTTGTTGTTGTTTTTTGAAAGAAAGAGATATTTTGTTCCAGCTGGAGTTTCTGCGAGGTAGCGTTTGTTTCTGTAGATAATGGCATACTTGACCTCATTGTCTGATATTTAATCAGAATAATTTGGTCAGTAAGGTTTACCAGAATTATTTATACTTCCTATATGCCTCAATAATACAAAAATATATATAGTTATTGCTCTCATCACAATCAATACATTTCACTGGGGTTTGGCACAACTGTGTAAAATGGATCAAATGATCTTCTTCCACAAGCTTCTCTCACACAGTTTCGGCCCATTCTGCCAGTAGGACCTGCTATAATTGAGTCAGGTTTGCAGGCTGCCTCACTCACAGAAACAGCTCTGCCTATAAATCAGGTCTTTTTGTAAAGGCCACTCTAAAGTATTGACTGTGTTGTCAATTAATCACTTTGCAACTAATTTGGCTGCTTGCTCTCGGATCACTATTCGTTCAAGAAAATGGAGTGTGTTTTTCAAACCATTTAAAAACCAAATGTCTTTATTTTTGTCTGATAATATGTTGTTTGATCATCTGGAGCAGGTAAGGGGTGAAAAATGCCTAAAACAGAAGAAATTTGTTAGGTAGCTAATAGTTTTGCACAGCACTGTGCACACAGAAAACCCCCAGGGAGAAACGTGGGCGTATTTACTCAAGGGACCGTCTCATGGAGGATGGAGGCGTCGAGGACAAAACAGCAACACTGCATTTTTATTTTTTTTTTCTTGAAATACTTTCCACCCCATTGAGTTCAGGTGTTTTGCATGCCGCAGCTGTTAATTGAATTTAAGATGAATCCTGAAATCAGCCTGCAAGTCTTCTCACCCCTCGTGCCGCCGAAGCCAACCAGCCACTATGGATGGATTTGCAAGGCAACAGTTGCACAGATGCGTCCGCTCCATTGTCGGAAACCAGAGCGCACGGAAAGACGTTTACAGGAAAGGCGAGGTTCTTTCAACCTTCCACTTTTCCTTGCTGGGAAGTATCCACATAACTCATCCGGTGGCATAATAATGCTTCCGTAGCTTTTACTGTGATGGCAGTTTCTGAGAGCCCATAAACAATCCAAACTATAAACGTAACCGTGTTTGATGGTAGCTGTGCAGGCGAATGAGATGCCTACAATTTGTTTGCTCAAACATAAAAGTTTATAGTGAGGGAAGTACTGTAAGCAACTAGCAAAAAACAACCCAGCAGGCTGAGGTTTAATACATTTGAGACTTTCTTCTAGTGCAGGAACAGCTATCACTGCCACATTACAATTCTACTTCCTCTGTTTTCCACTTCCCCTTAAACATGTTTGCTAAAATGAAGACCCTGATTTGGGGTTTTCAAGTGCATATTTACTGATTTACCTGTTAGATGCTACACTCTGCAGAAAAAAGTAGCGATTTTCTTACAAAAGAAAGACATTGACATCAAACCTGAGGACATTTTGACCTGTCACACCTTGCCTAGTAAATAAAAAATAAATACATTCAGACCATCTATTATGATGTTCATTAGTAATAACCTAATAGGCCACACGTCACTGTGGGACGTATACCCAGAAAATCCCCGGCTGTGTCTTTACCTTCTTGTATTTAAAGTCAAAGTTGTCTGAGTCAGAGATATGAAAAGATCCATTTCGTCTTTCTTCACTCATATTTCTCATGATGAACAACAACTGGAAGCTTCCCCTTAATCAAATTGCCTATAAAACAAACTAAATTACTATTATTAACCTGCAGCTGCAATGTCAACTACAGAGGGCACTCCTGCTGACCTAAGTGCACTGCTTGGAAATACTGTAAATATTCATGAGTTAGCAGCCAGTCTCTGAGAGATAAATTGGGTCTTCACCTGTGTGTCCACCTTATCAAGCTAGAGTCAATGCTCAGGCAGTTTCTTAGGGGAGAGAGGCAGAAGCCCAAACTCTTTCTCTATTAAAAGTAACTCTCAATCAAAAGCTTTAGCCCCTCTCTGAATTTCTGGCTGTCTGTAAGGTCTGATTACAGAGAGAATTAGAATCCTTCAAGTGTCTTTGCTGAGGCGGTCCTGCAGGACCTTCAGCTGTCAATAACAATCTGCTGTTGATGTGTTTGTCGGCCAAACGGGCTGGCTGTTTCTGCTTTTGTCAGAGATAATTCGACTCTGGGGATCAATCTGCATCCTGCTCTTCCAAAGAAGACCAGAGGAGCATTAATAGAAGGGGGCGAGATATGACATAATTGCAGCTTTTGAGTTCTGCCTTAGTTAAACTTAAGAGAAGCTAGTCTTTTAAGTTTTTTAAAAGTGATGTTCTGTCAAAGTTACCACCAGTAATCACTTCCTTGCCCGTCGCAGATGGATATCATCTCAAAGGGCATTTGTAATCCAGCCACAGCCCTCATTTTAGCCGACTTTGGTACTTGAAACAACTCAAACGGAAAGTGTGAAGAGACATTGCGTGCCAAACGAAGCTGCAGTCCTACTTTTCCCCATTGGATTTCCTGATCCCAGAAATCCACCCGATCCTAGTGGGTTCACCCACTAGGATCCTCTTCTTTTCTTTATGTTTTTTTTTTCTTTTTTTTCTGTGCAGGTACTATTGAATAAAGAACACTTGAGCCACCAGACCCTTTGTATTGGTGCCGCAGTCGGTAGTCTCTAAAAAGTGCATTTGGGCTGTAGCTCATGTTATGGACTTATTTACATTAATTTCACTTAATTCTTTTGGTTTAGTGATGACATCTTACTTTTTTGTGTTGAATTAACGTAAAAGTTATAAATTTAATGAAAAGTAACTTTTTACTTGAGTTTTCCTTTGGGACGTTTATAGCAAACTGCTGCGTAGTTCATGCTCCTCATGTGAACGGCGTTTGAGTCGAACCTGAATTGGAACTGAATTGGATTCATCTGTTTTTCTGTCACAGTTTAGAAGTCAGGTTACCCAAAAGGTTTAAAACTGGAAAATAGCACTTGGCCAAGTATTATTGCTGTTTAAATTGTGTGTAATTTTATTTTCATAAGTCTTGTACAACGTTTTGTCAATTTAATGTTAAACTAAAGCCAGTTTGGTTGTTTAAATTCATTTTACTGCCTTTGTGTCTCATTTAAACACCCCACTTTGCTCCGACAGCCAAACCTATTGGCCCATTGATTTAATATATTTAATAATCGTCACTCCTGTGTTACACGCACAACCCACATAGAGATTTGTTCCTCACTTTCCTGTCTAACTAGTCTCAATTAAAGTAAGAATAGGAAATTGGTTGCTATGGAGAATGTAATTTTTAACAAATGCCTCAACAAAGTAATTAAGCCATTTACTTGTGTTGCAAGTATTTTGAACACAATTGCCTCTGACATAAAAACAAAGCGTCGCCATAATCAGTTACTTTTATGGCTATCAAACTGAAATGTACTTCTGCACCATTCTGTCCAGGGAGTCAGGCGTTCGCTTAGATCTTGTGAAACAGAAGTTGTTTTGCAGTGGCATCCCCTGTCAGTCTTCCTGATTCTCTTCTGGGATTATTCCGAGTAACTGAATCCTGCCTGAGGAAAACCAAACCAGCCTTTCCATTTTACCCTCTGTGTTTGTGCACAACTTAGGAATCAGCTAGTGTGCTGAGGAAGGACTTTCTGAATATTAATTCTTCAAACCCGGAGCCCTTGTTGAGGTCTTTTACACCGTTTGAACAGCAAGTCACATGTTAAGAAGTAGGGCAAGTGCACAGGGGAGGGTGTGTCCTGTCCAGCGACCTTTTAAACGGCACTCACGCCATTCTCGCACTTTGCTTTGTTAATGAAGACAAAAGTCAGAGTTTTATCTGTTTGCACTGCTGCCCTGACTCCACAGAGACTGTATGTCCCACTTCTAGACAGAAAGCCAAACATTATTATTCACCCCCCACCAGTCAGCCTCCAGTGCCTGTGGTCAATGGAGGTTCATCCACTGAGGGAAAGTGATCAAATGTGTGTGGACAAGCTCACAGTTCATAAAACAGCAGGGTTCTCCACAGCGGAATCACACAGACCATCTCCAGCTATCACAACGGTCTAATGCAGTTCATGTTTTCATGTATTCATTCATTTCTTTATTTTTTCCAGATTAGGATGACATAAAAACACATTCACATGTACCCTCTCCGCACTATAAACATCTTCATTATTTCCTAACTTGGATTTAATGGAGGGTTTTAATGCCACATGGTCTAAATGCTAATTCAGGGGCTTTTTCAGATTAATGGAAAATCTGAGAGAAAGACATAAAAGCCCACTTCCTAAAGGGTTCTCCAGTGGTCTAATGTTCCGCCTCCATAAAGCTGAAGGACTCGCAAGAGACAGATTAAAACTGAATGGTCAGAATCAAAGCGGCGATATAGCAGCCATGTCCTCGTTTTGTTTGAAGGACCAGTGGATCTTCATTTCAAACTTAGCAGCGTGTTTTAGGAAGTTTTAAGAAAATGAAAGAGCCTGAAAACGTCTGCTTCTGTTGCCTGTCATTTTATTCTTAGCAAAAAAAAAAAGAAAAAAAAAAGACATTTTTGTTTATTTCTCTCTTTTTTTGTGTGCACACACTTGAGCATCAATGTTTCATACATGGGAGTCCAACTTTTAAAGCAGACAGAAACCCACTGTGGACAACACAAGTGACTTTTTTTTATATATACATCAGCTGAGTGGGTGCTTAAACACACTTCCTGTCTGTCACCTTCTTGTTCTACAGTGGAAGTGACTTCAAGGACTTTTAAAATAAGTATGTTATGATTGCTAGGTGGGAGATTGTGTGATGTGTTCAGGACTCTTGTGTTTCTCTTGGGCCCACTTGGCTGCTGCAGTGGTGCCAAAAGTCACAGAGCAGTAAAACCTCTTCAGATGCACACATTGCTCCTGCTCCTCAGTGTGTCTGGGCAGTGAAGTAACCTAAAAAAAATAAAATAAAGTAAATTTTTTGCTCTCTGGTGGAAATGTGGGATTAATTAGTAGTCTGTTAATTAGTCAGTTTTTGTACTTTTGATTTAGAATAATAAGGATATTGTGGAAGAATCAAAGAATAGAAACATTTTATTGTGACCTTAAGATCTGAAGCTTCATAGGAAATATTTGAAAGTCTTTGGACGTCTCTCACATCACACAGTAACCTACTGTGCAAAAGATATTGAGTTCTCCTTTGCCTCCAAGGAACCAGACTTTACTGTAAATATTAAAGTTGACCTAATCAATATGTTTTTTGTCCCTCCATAGTTACTTGGTGGTGAATATAGCTGATTTGTACCAATTCTAAATATATTTCCTACTATTTTACTGACAAATGTCTTTTATGTGTCAAAGGGCATATTTCACCATAAATATGTATGAAATGTGTAAAAAAGAAACACAAACCAGCTGAAAGTCCCCATAGAGTGATAACTTCTGTAGGAAACGCCAAACTCACAATGGCTCCCCATCTTGGGTTCATGTGTTCATATTGGAAATATGTCTGTGGTGATTCGTTCAATGAGCAGGAAGAAGTCCGTCCGGCGAAATGTTGTCTAAGAGGAGGTGTTTGGATTCCTAGATTTAAAAGTGCTCAGTCACAAACCCACACCATTTGTGATTCACTACAGTGCTGGATTATGCTTTTCTAACGTAATTTATGTCAGAACTGAAACAGATTTTGTAGGTTTTGCTCTCGCTCTGATAAGTACTGTTACTCTGAAGTGGAGCGGCATTCACAACCACTTTTATTTCTTCCAAAAACTAAGTGAAAAAGAATACTTTCCTGGCTGTGTAGCAGAACGCAGCATTGGATGGAAGCAGTTGAAAGTCTCACTTTTTAACACATCTTATTCCTAAGGATTTAACTATCCCACTGTAATGTAGCTGTCAAAGTGTGATTTTAAGTTCGTTGTCTGTGAGTCTAAAATTGACTTTACATCTTAATGATGTGCTAAAAAGTCCCTCTAAGCAAATGCTACCATGTAGCCTCTGGATAGAACGTTTAAACACTGATATCCCATCTGTCATTCATTCGTCCAAGACATTAAGAAAAAAAAATCTTATTACTAAATACCATACGTAAATAAGCAAGAGGAGCATTTGAAGAGAGTGGTTATTGATTTATTAAATAACGTGATTTCACATTGGACATCAGCAGAGCCTTTGTATACCCAGAGTGCTCATGAAAAGAAAACTAGTTTCCTTTTTCTTGTCTTTGAAAGCCACCACACATCCATTTGACATGTTCTCATTAGAAAAGTCTTTTATTTCCATGAAACGACCGGCTTTCTCCCTCTGCTGCTACGCGGCACGCCATCTTCCACATAAAGCAGTGCACTTTCTGTTTCATAATGGCTCACCGTCACAGTCTCTCATTGTGTCACAAAAATGTGATTAACAATTACTCAGCAGCTTTGAAAACAGTGGTACGGTAGATTGTGATTTATAAATACTGTACAGACGTTTGTGTTTTTATTGCAATAAATATTTTAGAATATAAGGAACATAGCTGAATTCTACAGGGATAAATGCTCCATCCTCTTCAAGATACCGATTTTCTGCTGTGCATACATTTTTAGATCAGATGTTTTTGTTTGTTTTGTTGTTTTTCTCTCGTAGGGCTTCCTGAAAACAAAGTGGAAAGGGCTTAAAAATGTAGAAATAAATGTAATAACAGCAGGCAAGAAAAAAACTTGAACCTCAGAAAGTCTGGAGAACTATTGATGATGGCCACTTCAAACGACGGAAATGGGGGAAGTAAAAATAAAAAAAAAAGTAAATAAGGAATGAATTCCCACTGGGCTTCTCTGAACATTACATTTTACTCATGAATCCAAACTTTACCTTGCAAATGCAGTATAAATAATGTCAGAAATTGAGGACAGAGAGCCTTTTGCCAGCCACTCCTGTAATGAGCGACATTACAAGTCATTTCAAATTTTAGTGTAATTGATGCAGCATATGGCCAGACACCTGCCTCTGAGACATGAAGGTGATACAGGCTATTACAGGCTCCTATAAGATCTTAAACATGAGGAGTTTAATGAAGAGCCATCATTAAACATCTGCAGGAAGTCCAGAAACATTAACAGCGTTGGGTTTGTCTCTGCTGGAGCACCTGCTGGATAATTAGCTATTATGATCCCTCTCGTCTTTAATGATCTCAGAGCCACAAAGGAGATGAGGTTTATTTTGCGCATTAATATATACGATTACATTTGCATTGTTTAACACTGTGAGAATGACACGGCGCCATTAGCGAGCAGAACGTTTTGCTGACTCTCCCGTTCTCAGATCCCTGCTGCTTCTGCAAGTAAGACGCATGGTTTTCTAATGCAAACGATTGAATTTCAAACAGCCAAACCCGTGAATCATGTATTCAGCGTCATGACTGAAGTTTTAAAGCAGTCACAGTTTGAGTTTAAACCAAAGTACCAAATGGACCGACGCCAAGTTTAAAGCTTCCAGTTAGAGAGCACTCTCATCATGATGAAGTGCGTGGCTCTGATTCCAAAAATGCTAAAAGCAGCAATTATGAAGACAACCGGCAGTATATTGGCATGGCTTATCCAACTCTGAATTAATTAATACTAATACAGAAGCAGTTCTGATAAAAGAGTAGGCTGGGTGACGGAGGGCGGCAGCACAGCAGGAGTGATGTTGGATGTTTGAGCGGAGTGAGTGTTTGCCATGTTGTGGCTGATGGATGAATCAGGTAGAGATTATGTCGACTGCATATCAACCACAGGACTCTTTGAATAGCAGCAGAAAGTCAAGTTGATGGAATAATGTATGCAGGAAATGTATTTGTTTAATACAAATGTTCAACTTGAGAATATACAGGAGATGAGCGCTCAAGACTTTTTGTTTGGTGGTACTTCCTTATTTATTACCCATCCCAAACTCTTGCAGTGGATTTTGCTCTGGTGTTTGGTCAGGATTGTGACGACGTTTAGAGAAGTACGAAGCATAAATCAGCAGTTTAAGTTACACAGAGAACATAGATAAACAGGAAAGGCAAAATGTAATGAGGACAATGAGAAAAGGTGTTGATTAAATTGAAAATTCTTGGGGCCAAACATTTAAAATCGGAGGAAAAAAATCGGTTGTGTGAGGCCAGTTATTTCTGATCCTGCCCGTTCTAAAGCACAATATCCTTTACTAAAAGTCGAATCATTAATTAAGTAATGGCTTCATGTTTTCAAATTCCTCTAATATAAATCTGAAACTGCCCCAGGGTTTCCACCCAGGAAGTGTCTAGGAAGCTTGACCCATATCTCATCACCAAGACAGGGGAAAGCGCCGTCAGGCTCCAGTCCGTCTTCCTTTCCTTCTCCACTATGAACAAATCAGCAGGACATTTGAACCTCTGTGCTAATTCTAACAATGATATCATACCTGGAAGGAGCCATTTACCTTTTTCCAGTTGAGAAGCTAGAGGAGCTGGGTGGCTGTAGCATGAATACTGGCCTTGGTAAGCCCTTTATTCTCTATACACTCTGAAAACAAGAATATAAAATAAAGAAATTGTGTGAATTATCAGAACAGTTTAAACAAAACGTCCTTAAAGAGAACTTTAAAGAACTAAAAACTACAAATTATAGATCTATTTGATTCCACCCTTTATCTTCGAAATAAAAACTAAAAAAAAAAAAAAAAACATAAGTACAATAGAGGTTTTGAGAATGTGAAATAATGTTTAAAGAATCTGTGAAGTGTAAAAGACAATCATGCTTAGGTCTGAAACATCTAAAGTAATTCAGAACTAGATGTGATTACATTTAGCCATGACTTCTAGTGCGAGCCGGGCTACAAATCAGACACCAGCTTCAGCATCATTTGCCCACCACGGAGACAGCTGCAGCGTTTGCATGGTGCAAAACACAGAGAGGTTTTTCTGGACAAGCAGTGAGGCAGGAGAAAAGGGAAGAAACTATAGCATACATATATATTGCACTAACTGCACCACCCAGGCCATGCTTGACTTTTAAATCCATCCTATAAACTGATTCAACAGTATCAGCTTTAATAACTGATTATTAGCACTGAGAGTAAACTGCTATAGTGGTTGTGCTCAGTCAATCAGTGTCACAGCTAGGAACAATGCTGCTATCAAAACTGCTGTTAGACGTTGAGTTTGGTGCAGTTAAAGTAAATTGAACAAAGTTACTGAATCAACTGTTTTCTTCAGTTTCTTCCCCTAAAACGTTTTTACTTGTCCAAATCTACCTATATGCAAGCTGATAACTTAATAATTATTTATACAAATGTTTTAGTTAAACTTCGTATCTCTAACAGACTGCTCCATGTACATAAAAAATCAATTCACAAGATTGGCAGTTGCTCTGTGTCTGTAATTTAATGCTCTTAATTACTTCTCAGCCATTAGAAAAGACTTGTAGTGCTCATACACAGAAAGTGTAAGCCTGACATAAATATTGTAAATATTGAAGCATCCCTATAAATTGTGTGCAGGCCAAATCTAGGCCAAATCCACACATTATGCTGAGAACATTTGGGAGAGGTGCAGCTAAAAATAAACAACTCATCTTGATAAAAATAGACACGGCTCTGTCCCAAGGCTTGGATGGAAACTTAGACTAAATGATGCAGAGTTTCATATTTTACTCTACATAAATACATAGGTTTTACTTTCATCCCCAGTGACTTGAAATACATGAAATTACATCACTGCTGTGCTGCACATCGTACACTTTTCAGTTTTATGGCCGTGGTGTTACTGTGCTTGATTGGCCGGCGTACCAACCTGACCTAAATCCCATTGAGGATTCAGGAAATATGAAGAGGAAGATGAGAATCACCAGAAACAACAATACAGACGACCTGAAGGCTGCTATCACAACCACATGAGCTTCCTGAACACGTCAGCAGTGCAGCACGTCTACCTGGTTCATGCAAAAGATTCAAGTACTGAATGCAAACATAATTACACAAGGAGACATTTTTCACATTTATTTACTAAAAGTCATTTTTATTACTTGTTTGGTTGAATTTTATTAACTTAATGAAACAAATGTTCGTGCCATACACAAAGTTTTTGAAGGAATATTTTACATAACTAAAAGCTGTCGATGTGCAGCTCATGCAGTGTAAAGAGGCTAAATTCCCTGATCACAGCTGGACCCGGTTCAAGCGTGTCATTCTCTACTTTCCCGTCCACCAACTTTCCAATAAAAGCTGCCTGCTTGGTTTACAGAAAATCAGGGGAAAAAATGAAGGGCATCAATTTTTCTGACGCACCAAGACCTCGAGATTCCTCAAGCAGAGGGGACCTCACAGATGTGCTGTCAGGTGATGCACCAGTACGTCATACGTCCTTCACAATGTTCAGTTCTTTTACTTTAGATGGAACAAAGACACCAGCCAGGCTGGATGGAAACAAATTTGCGCAGGTGCTCTCATTTTTCAAAAGACCTTGACACATGACGTATGAGTCAAGAGATCCCTCAGTCATGGGCAGAGTCAAATGTTGAGCTTTCTATTATTTTATCTAATTTAGTGTGTTTGTAAAAACAGAAGAGGCTCAGCTTGTGATTTAAAATGTGTTTTGAAAGTGGAATTCATTTAATTAATATGTTGCATAAATTTCTATTTCTTTACCACTAATTAAGGTTGTGCTTAGGTGAAAATCTGCATCTTTGGCTGATTTTACTTCCCCAAGCAGTGGTATTCTAGTAAACATATAAGATCAGTTTAGAACTATTATAAAAAACTAAAGTACATGAGGGTCTAAAACTTGAAGGTTAGTGAAAATCTAGATTGCACAGCAGTAGTTAATAATGGCAGAGATTGTGTGCTTCCTGCCTCAGCACAGCTGATAACTTGTTGGTCATTAACGGACCTTTATTAATGCCGTAATTATTTCTATCAGGAGAGTTCAGAGCAGAGAGGAGAGAGATTTAAATGCTTCATTAACAGCTCAAAATGAACATGACATTCATAACATAAGTCCATAAACTTCTGACTATAGCTGGATAATATGGCTGCTTTATTACAAAACTTTATTGTATAAGTGAATATTCATGCATGTTATGATCTGTTAAACCCAAATGCTCAATTAAATAATTCAAGGTGAAGGTGAAACACATAAAATATCTATCACTGAAACATCCGCCCTCCCATTTTATTATTATTATTATTATTATTATTATTATTATTATTTATTATTATTATTATTATTATTTAGTATCTTTAAATGCAGCAGATTTCCTGGCTCTCATATTTTCAGGCTCACCATCCATCTTTTCCTCTGTCTTGAATATCACATGAATTCCTCAGGGACATTTCTTTATAATTGAAATTAAGGATCAACTGTGATCTGAGAAAAATCTTTTGTGGCCCTGATTTAATAATTCAAATGCTGAATATGACAAATTTTGCATATAAATATTAAAGATAATAAAGTAAAGGGCCATAGGTTGCCTCATATTTTAAGTTAAGAACCGTGCCTCTGTTAATTATTTAACCGAACGTGAAACAGGACAAGTTTTACAGAGAAGCTTTATTTATCTTATATATTCTACCTGCTATTACTGCCCCCCAGCACCCTGGTAAAGACCTTTACTACAAATAAATCATTACTATGGAGACATACCACAACAATTATGATACCAGGATTTCTTGTTAAAGAAATAATAATAATAATAAAAACATTTCCATTATTTTGCAAAACATCTTTCTATTGCATCATCCAAATCTTTCACATCTGCGTTGTGGTGCATCAAACCTCTGAATCAGGATGAGTCCAGGATGAGGGATGAATCAAATCATGTCAAATCTGTGTTTGCTGCTCATCTGTCTGAAATGTATCAGGTTGCGGGCTGTATACTGAGATCTGGACCGGACCGATCCCAAACCAACCCCAGCTGACACTGTAAACAACATAAAGAGCCGTCATCCCAGTTTCGTGCTTCAGGGACACGGCGTCCATTTTCTCCTTCTCTGTGGGACTGTCAAACATTTTATCTCCAGTCAAGCTCAGTCTGAAAGACTCTGCAGAGACTGCAACTCTAATAATATGAAGTCATTACGCTAATGTCTCAGATTGAGTAGTTATGATTAAATAAAATGATCCTCCTCCAAACATCACAAACTATACTTTACGTTATAGTTGGTATAGAGGGTGATGGTTCCAAAAAACTGTCAAACATAAAAGTTGCAACCTGCAGCTGATGAATGCACCACTGGGAGTGCTGTAGAGAGTGGCCAGCATTTCTAATGCACAAACACACATGGCAGGAAGTATTTACTGTCTATAGCGAAGTTGCAAATGATATTTTGGAAACATAATCCTCAATACTGCAGCTGCTGTGACTTTAATGCTATTTGTAAAACGGAGAGGGAAACAAACTCCCATCGACAAACCCAACGCCGGACCCGTTATCCATTATTCAGGAGGAAACTTGACTAATGCGGCGCTGAAACCAAGAAATTGCTCCGTTTCAGTATCACTTTGTCACGAGGAAAACAAGCTGGAGGGCATTTCAGTCCTCTATTATAGATCAGTTATACTGTGGTAATTCCTGTTAAAGATTACAAAGTGACTTTGAGCTGTTGGGGAGGAAAAAAAACACGCTGGCTAGATTGAATTTGCCTCTTCTTCTTGGAGTCTATCAGCACTTTTAACCGCACCATTAACAGTGAATAATATTTTATTCATGAATCTGTTGTCCGATTCATTACGACTGTCTGGGTTGAAACGATCAATATCCGTGAGATGAATTTTATCTGCCAAAGACTGGGATAACAATAAAACAGGAGCCTTGAGTTTATTGTTTATGTGCAGCTTGTTATCGTTAAACCTTTTCTTTTTATTATTGCAAAAGTGCTACTATAGTTCCTCTTGGAAACTTTCCTAGATGTGCCGTTTGATATCTGCGTTGTGATTTATGTTGTGGACTTTATGTTAAAATTTTCAATTTGGACTCCTCAGATCAATTTTGCCTTGACTTTCCCAATCATGTGATCCGTTTAAGTTACCAGTTTAATCAAAAATGCATAACATGTCTAATAATTAGTACATGTAAGAACTTGTTTTAACGTAGAGAAAATATCTACATTCGGGTCACCTTCATTTACAGTTAATGTTTGTAAAACAAGGATCTAATCATAATGAAGTTAGGAGTGTACAGACTGTAAAGTCTCTACAGGGACATTTGTTCTCATTGTAATAAAGTTGAGAACTTTATTGTAATGTAAATTTAATTGAACACATATTAATACTTTTGCAAAGTACTTTAAATAACACTATTAGTGCAGTGGGTAGCGTAGGGGAACGACATAATTGTTTCACAGACATTCTGTGTCAGCCGAGGTGACACGAGAGATGAACATTTTGGATCAAAGATGGAGCCGATGAATAAGTGCCAGCAGACATTTCATGTAGGTCAGGAGAGTCCCATCGCTACCGTCACAAATCTAGCATTAGTCTTTAAACTACAGTGAACAGCAGATCAGAAAGCACATCTGTAGATGTCAGAGATGAGGCAGCAGGGAGAGAGACGACACGACACATGGCATCCATACAGTGACTCACTGAAAGCAACGGCTTATTCAATAATCCAGAGCCAAAACCTTGGGGCTGATTTTCTGATCTTTAAATCTGTTCCTTGAGACAAACGTATTCAGTTGATATACTTGGAAAAACGTATGTGGACAGGAACAAGTGAGAAACGGCTTTAAATCTTGTCTTGTAAATTGTCAGAACAGTCCTGTCCAAACACCAGCCTGACTTGGCTAATAATCGAACAATAAAGCACATTATCCTGTCTTAAAAATAACCTGACAGTGCAGATTAACAGTAGGAGCTCAGAGTCAGCTGTTCGGCGCTGCCCATCAGGATCCCATCTTAGCATTACAAGAGGATAATAATCGAGTCAAATGGGGACAGGCAGTGAGATGAATGTTAAATGAGAAAATTGGAACAGCACTGTGGTGACAAAATCTAATTACCACCCATTTAAGGTGATCATTGTGGACAAATAAAGTGACACTGTAATACACAGCTGTCTAAAGACTTGGATTTAGCTAACTCTGGTTCCTGCACAGTAAAGGTTGTTCAGAAGCAAAGGTCAGGCAACACTGGGGTATAAAGGTATATGTGTTCTAACATAATGAACAGTCATATAAAAAAAATAGGAAGCATCTTAAATGAGTTTGTTAAAAGCAAATGTTTCTTGTCTAATCTTTTGTAATTATTTTTGTTAAAGAGTGTCCAGCAGCAGCAAAGCGTCTCCACACCATGACACATCCAGCTCCATGCTTCTTAGCTGGTTGGTTCGTTTCCAGAAAACTCTGTTGCTTTATGCCAAAAATGTCTTCTTGTCATATTCACATAACTCAGTTCCGACAGGTTTGTCTATCAATGTTTTTCTCTGTGAGCTAAAGCATTGATAGACACCTCCTAATGAACTTGCTAAGACAGACTTCAGTGTGTTGGCAGTTGTTCTGACTGGCCTCCACTTTTAATTTATTACAGTGGAACGGCTGGTTTCCAGTATTTCTCAGACATCTTCAAACCCCTTAGCAGATACTAGTGCACGCTTCCTTCTGAGTAAATCACAGAGATCTTTGGATCCTAAAATAGGTTTTGCTCTCACCTCAACAGTCAGGAGCACACCACACTAAATGAAGTTTGAAAAGGGGAAATCTCCTTCTAAATTGTATTTTCTTCAGTTTGTATTTCCTAACATTACTTTTCGGCATTGTTGAATATCCGTAGGTTAAAAGCTCTGGGATCTTGAGGATCATTCTACAAAGACGCCAGAGGGAAAGTTGTGAATTTTCCTGTAATATCTTTAAAGGAAGCAGGTCACGTATTTGTCCTCCATTTGCTATGGCTACTACCGTATTTTCCGCACTATAAGACGCACCTAAAAGCCTTCAATTTCCTCAAAAGCCGACAGTGTGCCTTATAATACGGTGCGCCTTGCATATGGACCAATATT
>NW_015113685.1:75246-75575 GCF_001443285.1 Poecilia latipinna | reverse complement strand
CATCGTCCGGCCACGCCCCAGCCCAGTCGCGGAAGGCTCTCCTCGCCGACCGGAGTTGGACTGTTTTGTTCATATTCTTTATATCAACAAAGTGGCTGTAGACATTCATCTGGGGTGCTTCGACTAGGGTTACCAAGGGACCAGCCCCTATACATTTAAACATAGACATAATATAAAAGTAGACCCCGCATTGGCCGCTCCAGCGCAGGAAATACGGTGGCCATCTTGGAGCAGTCGTCCCTCCTCCTTTGCTCAACCAAGACAATAGAAGATGCCTCAGCACTGAGGGATATTGTTGTTCGGATCAATGACTATTGATGTGAGGGCTC
>NW_015113685.1:53191-70038 GCF_001443285.1 Poecilia latipinna | reverse complement strand
AGACTGCGGCGGCAGCGTGTCGGTTGGTCTGTGTTACCCAGAAAACAATTGGGCACAATATCGCAACACCAACACCGTGAGTGAAACGGTGTTGGGCAGCCTACAATATAAAGTACTTTATTATTACACATCCACATTTGCAGAGCACAGAACAATTCGTGTCCCGTATAGGTTCAATATGGGACGAACTGTAGCATCTACTCTGTGCGCCTTATACGTATGAAGAAAGTCCTGAAATAGGCCATTCATTGAAGGTTTGCCTTATAGTGTGGAAAATACGGTCATTCAGTCTAAAGTGGACATAAGTCTATTCCCAACATAGGAATTTCCCTCCTGTCTTTTTTTCCTTTAATCATTGTATTGTTGTGTAATAAATGTCCTGTGACAAATAAGAGATCGGTGATCTTGTTTTAATGTTACCAACTTATAATGTTTCTCTGATTTGTGTTTTTTTTTATTATCTTCCACCCTCCTTTTAGTAATTATGAAAATTTATCTCAATAGTTCCTGTTGTCTCAGTATGTGCAGATGTGAACGACAAGTTTCCATTTAAGCCACTGGCTTTCTATTTAATGTATGCTCTTTATACGCTGTTCAGCGGTACTGGGACATAATATGGGCTCATTCTGTGCTCATGTTTAATTCAGAAACACTTGGAGGAGTCCTGAAGACAGGACAGAATTATGACGTCAGTTTGTGCAGTAATGAATACCCATTTAGTTTTGTGATTTCAAGTTACCACGAGACTCAAGCCGCACCGCTGTAAGTGCATGTGTGCGTGGAAATGGCATTCTGGCTGAACTGCACTGAACAACATCCCGAACTTGCTGGTGTCTTCAGGCAGGAGGTGCAGGAACACAGTGGCCTCCTGTGACGAAATCGTAACAAGTGAAATGATTCTCCATATTGTCCTTTTCAGCTTGTAATTAAGCCTCCCACCATTACCCCAGCAGGTGTCTCTGTAAAAGTATCACCCACCTGCTGGCATTAGAGCATAGCCTGAAGAAGCCGAATGTACCTCAGAGCCTAAAGGAGATGTACAGCTGATGTTGTCACTTTTAGTGCAGTCTATAGAAAACCAGCTGACACCAGGAAGGACAGGAGCTTTAAATCTAACTTTTCATGATGAATTAAAACAATGGCGATAATAATAAGAGGTATGAAATACTTTGTATTTCTGGAATAATGTTCTTTTTACAGAGAGCAAAACTGAATTATTTGGACATGAAAACATCTTTTGAAAAATCCTCAAACATCTCTCTGCTGGAGATGAAGTGTGGTTTAAACTTTCCTCAGACCGATGTCAGGAGCTGGTATAAGAAGCAGCTTCCTAAGACTGGACAATATGGCTGAAATACATACCACAATAGGGTTTGCTATCAGTTGACATTGATAATTATTGATTAGTTGTTTTGTTTTAAATATCTGAAATATTTCCAAGATATTTAAGATATGTTCTTTTTAATCCACCGTTTCCTCTCGAGATGTTTTTATTTTTAAGGAGTTATGAGACACTGAAAGCTTAAACTGAATTATTTAAGGCTTATGGACTTATTAACTGTACATGTTTAGACCTAACCAGGTCAGATTTGATCGATAAGCTGGAGAAAGTATGTTTTTTATTTTATTTTTTATTTTAACACTTTGTCACACATACAAACTTATTGCTATTCTATGTGATACAACAGCACAAATTAGCAAAGTAGAAAAGTACAACAAAGTAGCAAATAATTGTGAAATGCAAGGAAAAAAAATAAGATGGTTTTGTAATGTTTTCAAAAATAAAAATCTGAAATGTTTTATCCGTTTGGCCACCTGGGTGAATACTCTGATGAACTGCATTGTTCTGCAAAACAATGCTACAAAAAACCACAGGTACGTTTTTTTCCTTCCTTGTCCTCATGGTGTTACTTTGTGCAGGCCTATTACGTAAAATCCCCCAAAATAAATCAAAGTTTGTGTGTTTAATGTATGAAAAGAAGTTTGAAGATGACACAAATCATAAGACGCAGGAGACCCCGCTGTAAAGTCGCTGCAGGCCGGAGTCGCCTCCCATCCAAATCCTCATCGCACAGTCATTTCTGCCGAGCTCCAGACCATTGTAGCTGTGCTTGTTCATCAGCATATTGTGCAGCGGGTTTGATTGTCCATTTATACTGAGCAGTTTGGGCAACATTCTTCCTCCTGCTATCAGCGCCGGAGCAGTCCTGCATACGCAGCACACAGCCAGCTCTCTTTTATCTGTTTGTTTAGTTTTGTTTTTCTTTCTTTCTTTTTTTTCTGCAACACAGTGTCTGCCACCGCTAACTCCGAGCACATCCACGCAAACCAAATCCATCTTTTCTAAAATTCAAACCCCAAAACCAGCATCAACGATAAACACATAAAAATTACCAGCCCCGTCGTTTGCTTTCTTTTGGAAGCCTAGACGTCTTTCCTAGCTCATCTTACACTCCATACAGTGCTTTCACTCTCCGTTCCTGCTGTGATTGATATGCATCACGTGGCCTCATTTTGTGTCAGTGTCACAAAAGTAAACCGCTGGTTCGAATCAACAATCACAGACGGAAATTATTGATCGTCGTCATGCTCACTTTCTCCGTCCCGTTTGTGACAAAGCAGGCGGCTCCGAATGGATCTGCCAGTCACCAGCAGTGAGCTGTGACAGTGCTTTTAATATTCATGCATCTTCCTGTAATGAGCCAGTCAAGTCAAATGCCAGAGTTTTGCCGAGCAGGCAGAATCCCACCTGTGATAAGCATCCAAATGGGAGAACACAAGCAGACATGAATAAGGATGTTTGTTTGGTAGGATTCCTGTGCACAGCTTATAACAACACCTGCAGAACAAGAGCCTCCAGTTGGAGAGAGCCTGAAGAAAGCAGCAGCAGCAGCAGCAGCAGCTGGGAACTGGGTCAAGACAGACAAAATACAGGTTTGTATGATCCAAATCATATGAGTCAATTCCTAATCAGGGAGATAAGGCGTCCACCTGTCGGAATACCGCAGCATCTATAATCTGCTGATAAGCCACTTTATCAGGCCCAGCACACTATCCTGTTCTATTATCTGCACCTTTCCATCATGTCTCCTATTGATTTACAGAAACAAATAGAGCTGGAGTGAAAGTTTGTTCCCCTTCCTTGATGATGACAGAAAGCTTAGAGGAGGGTTGGAGCGGCTCCATCACAGCTGGGTGAACAGGTGGAGGGAGGACGGCCTGGAGAAGCTCCAGCAGAGAGGGCCTGAGTTGCAGGCGGCCCGAGGGACGCTGCCGCAGAACTGACCACAGCAGGCAACCGCTACTCTGCTTCTTATTGATACACATTTAACTTATATCAGAGGGAAATGTCTCGTAAAGTCGTGGTTGTGCACATTCCATTCAAAAGTGAATGATAAACAGATTCGGCACATGCAGAATGTAACATACCAAGGATTTGTTTCTGAGGAACAAAAGCTTAAAATATTATCCAAGACATTTTTGTTACGTAAATGTTATGTTCTACGAAGCCAACGGGAAGAAGACTGGGAGTTTAATACCGCTCACGAAGAGGCAAAGTTGTGTTGAAAATGTTCCGTTCTCCTTGTGTTGATGGAAAATTGAGTGGAAGGAAAAAGTGTGGAAGAAAAAGGTGCACAAGCAACAGGGAAAATTGCTTAAGAGGATTGTGGGTCAAATTAATTTGTGAGCAATTCACAAGGTGTGAACAGCAACTGGACTCAGTTTTCCAGAAGCCACCACAAACACGTGCGACAGTTACCTACATGAATATTTCTTGAACCGTCGCAATTCAAAAGACGACATTAGAAGCTTCTTTCCTGGACTGAAACATAAAACATTTCAACCTTCATGATGAACTTCAAAATCAAGACGTTTGAGTTCAGAATCCAAAAATCTAACAGATTGAAGTCTTTGATCCAAATTCGATCAGAAGGTTCTGATCCAGGAGATCAGATAAAATGTTTATCTGCACGTCTGACAGTTTGTGTCAAGTTTATTCATGGTTCAAACATGCATCTGTACCACTTGACTTTCTTCTATTATTTACTTCAACAATGGCCACATATTGGTAGACATTTTTGGCACACTGTAAAAAAAAAAAAAAAATCTGTAATTTATGGTAAAATACCAGCAAGTGTGGTTGCCAGTATTTATACACCTGCCATTATTTTACTGTAAATTTGACACTTTTTTTTTTTTTACAGTGCAGACCCACTCAGGTTTACATGAGGGGACCTGAGCTGACTCAGTGACTCGAAAGTAAAGAGGGGACACACTGATGTTTGGTTGAGCCTCACTCTGCCAAACCTGTTTATTAATCAATATAGAAGGGATTTCTGCAGTTAAAACAGAATATCAGCGCATAATGATCAAACTGAGCATTCTTCTTCAGAGACCGAACCAACAAAACAGGGCCAATGTTACCTCAGTTGTTCTGAAACAGCACCTGCAACTAATTACGTTAATGAGATACATAATTTTGGCATTGATGGAGTTTGAAGACTTGGTTGCATTATTTTCCCTCCGGCTAAGTAGGATAGAATTTACATTTTGGTTAGTTAAAAAGTTATCGATGGAGCCAGGTTTAATAAGCTGAAAAAAAAAATAAATAAAAATCTCACCATTCATTTAGAAATGAACAGAAACTGGGCGTGGGGTTGTTGAGCTCCTCCTCAGTGATGGTCAGACAAATTTCCTGAAACAGTCATGGTTATCTAATCTTGTTTATTCACTGTTTCATAGTTCTGTATGTGAAGTATAAAAATGATGAAAAGTGTATTCTGTCTTCAATAAGCTTTGATGTACTATGTAAAAATAACAAAGTGGAGAGTGTAACCAGCAGGATAAAGGACGGACATCTTCGTCTGACATCGTCGCCCAGATAAACTGCAGCTATCCAAAAACTGGCACCCAGCAGACATTTTATATTTTTCTTCAGGGCACACACGTTTCACATTTCTACTGTGTGTCCCTTTTTAAAAGTGGACAGTGAGTGCAAATTCACACGCCATTCATATTATGATAAACAAGTGAGCTTTAAAGGCTTTTTTCCTGTTACAACCTTTAAAACCGTTTTCAATTTCCGTTCATCTCCAGAAAGGCGAATTGTGAGACTCAACATTTTTATCCAACTTCTGAAATACATTTGAACATTTTCTAACAAATCTAATTAAGGATTTATTGAAACAGCAGCAATCTTCTTCACTTTGCAGCATTGCTTGCTGCCGGATGTTGCACCTTTATTTGAACCCATGCAAAGCTGCTTTTGACTCGCATTAACGTAAAACCAGCATTTCTTTTGCATGTTTGCCTTGTGGGCGCTCGTGTTTTACTGACAGCTTCCTGCCTCTCTGTTGCTACTTTCCACCCAGTACGGGGAGCTAAGAACAGTTTGTATTCCAGCACTTCGTGTTGCTCTGACTGCATCCTTGACAGTAATTGTACAGTCCATGGTGAGGCTGTCAGACTGCGATGTCTCCTTGAGATGGAAAGTAATTTTAAAGTCATTCCTATGAGGGCAAAAAGGCGAAAGAAAAATCATTGTCATGCAATGTTTCTGCCTCGAATCTGGTCAGTATCAGATAGTCTAAATGATAGTATGTGTAACCTATTATTGTCCAAAAAAAAAAAGAAAAAAAGAAAAAAAAGCATTTCTCATTAAAGTTGCCCTTCAAGCCCTGAATGTGACTCAGCTTGAAACTGTTCAAGTCTGTTTATTACGTGTGCACGCACAAACCATTTTTCTTCTTCTATGGAGTGTAACAATAATTTTATTACCATCAAACAAACCAAAACAAAACTAAGCAAAAAAATAGTGAAGAACCATCACAGGCACCCTCTGACTCTCTGAGAAGAGCAGTCAACCTGTCCAAAAGCAACCAAGTATCTTTTCTGATGGTGGCAATCACAAGATCCTTTTCAGCACTCCTTTGAGTGGGCAGCTATTGTCCAAAGCCTCCTTGCCTTATACTGTTTTCCAACTCCATCTTTTGGTAAGTCAGTGGCCTTTTTTCTCAATTACCTTCTCCAGGTCAAACCTTTCACTTTGTTAAAGAGTCGGACAGAATTTCAGTCGAAAACAGCTTTTCGTGTAAGATGTCTCACATGGAGGTTGACTTCATATGTAACAAACCTTTCATGTTGCCTTTAATTGTATTTATTCTACTTAAAGTATAGGCAGTCATGTAAAGTCTTTTGGAGTCTCCATTTGGTATGAATGAAAATTAGTTGGTCGCAAAAGCTGACGTTAGCCACTGGTCCAAAGAGGTATGTGCTTAAAAATCATCTTAAAATCACTTACATAAAAATAATAATAAATAAAAGTTTATGAAAACACTGTTTAGTTAACTATAACATTGTCAAATGGAGGTTGGTTTGAGTGTTTATTTACACAGAAGTCAAAGATCGTCTACAGAAACTGGCTGTTGAAGCAAACGAGCCGCAAATCGTCCTGAGTGAAAGAAACGCTATCCAAAAATGGAACGTAACAGATTTTTATAATAGATCAAGCTTTTTGAAAGCAATATTGTTGTAGTGGTTAAAATGAACACTTTTATATACATTTTTCTAGTGGATATGTTTTACATGTTATGTTTTAAACATATGTTTTCAGACAGGAAGTACATTGACGATGTGCCTCCTTCTGCCTCTCGTCCCCTTTGGGCTAGCCATCAGCCTCCAGGACAAACTACTCTGGGTTCACACAAAACGCCGATGCCAAAGAGCTGCTGCAGGTTAGATATTTAGTGCTTATAACTTTCTAAACCCTGAATTATACCTCTGAGTCTAAAGTAAACTGGTCCGAACTAAAGGTGTTCGACCCTACAATCTCCACAACATTTGTACAGCTACTTAAAATAAATTTATCCAGAGTAAGATTTTTTTTTTTTTTTTGGTGGTGCAGTTACCGGTACTTACAAAACAATTTATGAGGGAGCACTTCATGCCTACTGTTACGTACTACAGAGGAGGTATCATGCTGTGGGCCTTTTCACACATGGAGCTGAGAATCATGCATGGAATAATGGTCTCTTTGAAATACCAGCACATATTATTTTTTATGTGGAATTATACATTCCACATCAAAACAAACAAAAAAAAAAACTGTGGATTATTTTGTCTTTCAGTCGGATAATTTTCTAAACATGTTGCCAAATTAACACAGGAATGATTCACTGGAGTCAAATCCATCACACTCCCCAGGCGTCCACACACAGGATGAGGCAAACTATAAAAGAGCAGCTACTGGAATGTGAAATACACTTGCAAGAAGAAATTTTAATTTTGTTAAATATCTACGCTAATTTACTTGAACTCGTCTCTCTGCGGATTTGAGAACAGAATTCATCATAATTTTCAGCCGATTGTGTGCGCCATAAAAACCTCGTAAATGAGGTATCGTTCTGTATAAATGAGTTTGTAATATTGCATTTTTCTTCTTTTTCCAGCTTAATATTCTAAGACAAAACAATTATAAAACTTTATGACTGTAATTTGGAAAATCACAAGCCTGCATTCTCTTTCCCGGCGGCCCCAAATGACCTGTCGTCTTAGATACACTCCCTACATGCTTCAAATTATTCTCAGGCTTCCTATTGTAAATTTGATTTTGCAGATCTTGAATCCTAATTACTATCTTTGTGTGATTTTTTTTTTTTTTTTTTTTGGGGCGCAGAAATCCACCCAACTAAGTGTGGGGGAAACAAATACTGAAAATGGATTTGCGCCGTTTTATTGCCTTGGAAATATTCTGCTTTTTATCATCATAGATTGTTTAAGGTTATTATTTTTTTAATTTCCCACGGGCATCTATTCACACACATGTACTATTGGTAAACGGCACAGATAGGAGAGCAGAAATGGGTGTCATTGAAAATATCTTGGTGCAGAAAATCTTTGTCCACTCAAAGTGCAGAAAAATGGCTGCATTATGTCTCATTTGCAAATGTTTATTTTCTGAATGACATGAGTGGCTTTTGTCTATTTTTGCACTCAGTTTGAGAATAACAATAGAATTATAGCTGATCTTAAAAAGAACAAAAATGCTAAAATGTACAGCTGTGGTCAAAATTTTACATACACTAATAATCAGCCTGAAAGTCATCATTCACTTTACTTTTCGAAATTGAACAATTCACTTAAGGTGTTCTTTTTAACAGGTTGACTCATGATACAACATGCAGTGATTTTTTTTTTAAACCAAGGCTTCGGTGGCACAAGTTTAAAGTTATTTTTTCAGTTTCACTAATTGAACAAATGCCAAACTTCAACCTGCAGTCTGAAATGTTACTCATACTGTATAAATTAGAATATTATTAAATAGTTCATTTATTTTAGCAACTCAAATCCCTAAGTGAGAGACATTATGTTGATTAACTACACACAGGCTGATGTTTTCAAGCCTTTTTTTCTGTTAATTATAATGATTTTTCACTTACAGCTAATGGAAAAATGACATTTAAGGTTTGAATATTACATCAGGGGGGGAAAAAAATGTAAAAATAACTTTCAATGCAGAAATGTGGACTTAATGAACAATATGTTTAATTTCTACTTGGGGATTATTTTTGTCAGATATGAGATTTAAAGTTACCAACTTTGTAAATGGTAGGTTGGTGGTTTGATCTGCTGCTTTGCTCAGTTGTGTCGTTGAGCAACGTACCACCATCAGCGTATGAATGAGTGAATGAATGAATGAGTGAATGACTGAATGTAGTGTAAAATGTAGAGTAAATCCTCCTTACAAGATAAAGCACCATAGCTCCAAAACTACAGGCCATTTACCATTTGCAAACCATTTTGTCAAAAGTAAACCACTGATCACGTTTTGTCCTTCATACATTTGTCTAAATAAGTTCATATGGCAAAGGTCACCATCTGGAAGGGAAAGTCACAGCAAAAGCTTAAGGTTTATGCTGAGTGAGTTCGAAAATTTGTTACGTCATTGACCGACTTTAATAGAATAAAACTAATTTTCTGCTACACCCACATTCCCATAATTATCAGCAAAGCGTCATCTCGAAATTGGAAATGGGAATCTTGAAATATGACATCTGTCTTCATAATCAGGGCAATACAGTGTATCTCCAACTGTGAACTTAGGATGTTATTTGAGGTTAGCATTAGAGACACGCGATTAAACTTGTCATACTGCTGGGATCTTGTATATGCTCATTTTCGCTCCTGCTGATGTTTTCATTTTACAGTGGCACTACTATTACTGGCATAATTGCATCCTCGGACCACCTAGGGATGTGCCCCTGTTGCAAAATCCATTAGCACACCACAACACTGCGCCGGAGACAAAGACGGAGGATTCCAGCTAGGCTTGATGCAACACTTGATGAGTGGAGAAAGCATGGACACTTCGATCTTCTTGCTTTGCCCTCCAAGGACACTGTTGCCTTGCTGAGATAGGGAGGAAAAGAAACACCAACATGCTCAGATGAGATTCTGAAGGGAGCAAAAATGCTTATCACCCATCGAGACACTTAACGTCTCAAAAGTGTCACTCTAAGTGAGTTGGTCAATAAATGTGACATATTTGACATTTAGGTCATAGAGGTACAAACGGAAAATAAATATGACTATAAAAAGGGGGTTTCATTCGACGTCCATCCATTCAAGAGAGAGCAACACTCTGCAGCTCTTTCTGGAGGATCCCGTTGTGTTTTCTGGCCAGAAGGGACATAAGGTCTCACCTGCAAGCTTTGAGTCGGCCACACCAGTGTCCTCAATTGTGCCTGGAACACCTCTCAAAGGCGACGCCCCAGAGGCGTCCTGTCTGAGTAACAGAACTTGCAGAAGTTTTTAAAACTCTTCCCTTCATTGTACTTTTTGAGGATTATTTCAGAAGTCTAAGATTTGCTTGTACTGTGCAAACTGATTCTGAGCTTGGTTGGCATTGTCAGAGTCTTTTTGAGAATTTGTTGGACTTAAGACAAGTGAGGCAGGTTTTAGGCCAGGGTCCATAAAAACTGGATTGACAGCTTTAAAGTGGAACTGAAATGCCGCTCCCCGTCGTGGAGGTCTAATATCTGGAAATCTCGTTCACAAACGGTGAGAGAAAAGAAGAATACGAGGCAGACAGAAGGATCACGGCTGTATACGCAGTGATTTCGATGCTTTGCTGTCTTGCTGTGGGGCGGAGTTGGAATCAAAAGGTAAACCTATCTATGTCCCTGTCAGTGTCACCTAATTTACACAGGTTACTCATGGACGAAAAGAGAGATAAATGAGAAGGAAAAGATCTGAGCAACTCTACTGCAGCTGTTTCCTGTGTGACACACTGGACATAAACACCCGACAATATCATTTCACACCAGATTCAATGGCGGTAAATTTATACATATAATCTCAAACACCAGACACAATTGAAAGTTTTATCAAAGATATACCAGCTGTAAAAAAAATTACTTTCACCTTATGAAACTGCAATACAATATTCTAAGACTCATAATGCACTCCTAACACTGTGCAGTTCTTCCAATTATAAAACTTCAATGATGTGAAACTGTGCAGTCCCCCAAATTACAAAGTAAACGTTGCATCGGGAACCTGAAGGAGAACAGCAGCAGCGTCTTGTCAGTTTGGGTGGAGATATGAGTAAACAATGTGCCACTCTATAATAGCAACAGTTTCACTTCCATACGGCCTACTGCAATTATGAGGCAAACGATAGGCTGGTTGTGCAAAAGCTTTTTCAGACTCGTTCCCAGTTGCTGTTCCAGCCGTAAAGTATCATGTTTTGCTCCAGGAATAATAACCAAGTCTATTCAGGCATTCCACTGTTTATTTTAGTGCCTCGTGACTCAACTAGGTAGTTTTACTAATGTATAAATAGAAGCTGCCAACAACTTCTGGCTAGATGTAATTTTGCCTTGTAATTTATACCTATAGGAAATGAGTAACGGTGCCAGTAAGGTAAATATCGGTGTTCTACCAAAAACAAGGCAGGAGATAAGTTCCCAAAGTTGAAAAATATTGAATTGTTTGGTTCTAAATTTTAAAAGCAAATTTAAAGTAAACCTGAACTACAAGCAGTTATCAATGGGCTCCAACCAACTCATATACATAAGTACTAATATCAGGAAGGTGAACAGGCTCATTCTACCAATTTTAAGGTTTTCAACATTTTGAAACACTTTTTTTTTTAACACATTTGTAAAAATCTATTTATTCTTCTAAATTTTAACAGTCATTTTAAAATAAAATAAAAAAGTCTTGTTCTGTAGAAACATGCAGTCAATATTGCCTTTCTATGAGGGGATGAAATTGTTCATACAGCAATCTGTTTTGGACACTCGAACAATTTAAATGTGAAACTACAAAGCTCAGTTAATTGTTTGCCAATTGTTCAGCCGATCTGAACCTGACCCCTTGCCAGGAGTCAAGTATCTGCCGCACTTTGGCCATTACACGCGTATTTTAACCATCAGACTGGAGAATTTAATTAGCCTTGCTTCCTTTTGCTCAGGAACCACGGATCCGTGAGGGAGCCATTTCCTCTCCCTGGGACTGTGCTGTGTGCATCACTGCACATTAGTTACAATCACAAACATGCACAATGAATTGGAAATGTCAGTATAAAACGCCGAGGCACGTTTCCCCTTCTGACTTAAATGCACATTCACTTACACGTGCTGAAGCGGTTTCTCTTGTCTTCACAAAAAGGTTCAGTCAAGGACAGAGAGGTGTACTACAAGAGTCAAGGAGCAGCTTCATTCATTCAGATGATCAACGCACGGACGGCAGCCAGTGCTGCTAACAAAAGCTACTGCAGAATCTGCAGAGAGATAGAGGTCGCTCGTTTCTGGGGAAAAAAATAAATAAATCTGTGTCCATATGGCCTTTTGGCTGATGAGTGACTGAGTGGACATAAACACCGACACACAAACAAGCACACATTGTAACTCCGGTGGCTCTGTCTGCGTTTCTGGGAACACCCGCTGCTCCAGTAACAGATGTTTGCTGCTGTCCCTCGTGGTCCTCTGCCAAGAGGAACTTGCAGCTCATGACCACGGAAGCCCACCCGGCTTACCGAGGTGTTTCTGGCACAAATCAGCCGATACAGTAAATGAACAAAGGTGCATCAAACACGCCGATTGTGTCCCAAAATAGCAACAGCTTTATGAAAGATTTATCTAATCCAGAGCATTAGAGGATAATATGGAGGTGTAGATAATTGAACTGAACTTTTTGTTCAGCAAGAGGCGGAGTCAAGCTGTAACCACAGTAAAAAAAAAAACAACAACAAAGCATTATGAGGAAATGAGCAGCTTGCATGACACCATAAATCAGTGGGAGGCATTTTCCTCTAATGGAAAGCTGGGGTCTACGCAGAGGGCCGTATCAATCACACAGATAGAGCTGCCACCATATTGACTATGCACCAAACAAACAATATCTAGGATGAGGTCTAAGTGCTATTCCCAGTATGGGCCACATTGTAGATCATTCCTCTGCTCCCAGGAGCACAATGAATTATTAAGAATGCATATATGTGAGAGTGGAAAGCTTTGTCGCTTTGAGAGAAAGTGGAACGTTCCTTTTCAACTGAATTACATCGGCGCCAAGTTTTATTTATTGTTGTCATCGCAAAGCAGAAACCTTAGAGGACGGCTCTGCAAAAGACCGCTCGGACCCCACGTCAATAACGTTTGCATCAAGCGAGTCGTCCTTAAAATGACCGGCAGAGCAAACCCAAACGTCAACGTTGGTGGTGGGTTAGTTGCTTTTGTAGTGTCAGATGTCACGGAAGATAAATATTTTAAGAAACGGTAAGCTACCACTAGATCACTGCAGATTAGGTGTGTGCTAACATCTCATGTTCTTATCAGCTCACTCAGAAACATTTAAAAATAATTATTTAATTTTCAACAGTTTTCTTTTCCATGCCCTTATTCACGATAGAATTGTGAAAGATTTCTAGTAAATAAGAAATTGTCAAACTATCAGTTTGTGTTTAAAATGGCTGGTCTGGAACATGATCGAGACGTTCCGGTTCTGACTCAGATCTGAGTTCTTGCAGATGCCAAGACTCAATCTAATAGCACCACTTTTGCAAAGCAGACGTGTTCACCGTGTCCTATCAGCAGTCGTGTGCGTTCACCAGTCGCTGCGTTGGGTACGCCTAATTTATTGCTTGTTAACATAAACAGGGACTGAACTGCGTTGTTTACAGCTGAGTGCAGTTAAGAACGTAAACGGGGTTAAGATGACTCAAAGAAAATAAAAGTGAGCACCAGAGTGGGGAAAGAAAGGAGATGTAAGTGACTTTAAAATGTGACAGGCTCGTTGACCTGAATGTGTCACGATCCATGGCTGTTTGGGTTTCATTTGTGTTTGTGTTCTGATCATTTCTGGAGTTGGGGGGGTGGAGGGGAGAGTGTTTGGTTTTTCAGCTTGTAAAAACACCTTGCATCATTTTCATCCCCTTTACAATGACCTTACTTCAGTCTGGCTTTATCACACTAAACTCAATAAAACATAAAGAAGTCTTCCGCAAAATGTGAAAGGTTCAAAGGTTATGCTTACTTCTGGACGGCGCTGTTTATGTGCATATTTAAAAGATTCTCAACGATGTTAGGATTTGTTGACATAAATGTTCCTTCAGATTCTCAACTTGTCTACCAGCAGTGTAGGTGTTATAATTTACATTTATTGTGTACCTATTTCCTCCCTGGTTGCTTTTTTTCCCCACCAGCTTTTGCATCACTTTGCAATTTCCTGTATTTCCCAGAACGGGTTTTTAACAGCCTCTAGCAAAAAGGGGTTATCTGTGCTGTGAACATGTAGGTGGAGAAAGAGCGACAGCAGCAATGTGGAAAATACTAAAAAAAAAAACTAAAAAAAAACAAAACAAAGAGGGAGCAGCGCTGTGAAGCATTAAGAGGCACAGATCATTCAGTGTGTAAATGTGTACGGTTCCTCCCTCTATAACTACTCCACAATTAGTCATTACAAATATAAACCTAAGTGATTTTTTAATTTTTATTTTTTGTAATTTTGCACTCTAACTCATCACAAACTTTAGCAGAATTGTAAACTGGAAGAATACTGTTTTGAAACTTTTTTTACACAAATATTTTGGAATGTTCTTTTTTTCTTTTTAAGTATGTATTCAAACTCCCATTACTCCGATATTCTGACAAAAGCAGGATAATCTATTGACAAGACAACTATTACTTGTGTACTCCACGAATATAGATGGTTGGAGAAAGTCTTTAAAAAAAAAAAAAAAACTAAGCAGAGAAACTCTGCTGAAATCACAATGTGTGACACTCTGACCAGTAAATGTCAAAATTGAACTTTATGTGCAAAATATCAAATCAGAAGGAAAACAAAAACTGCTCAACTATGCGTAACCTTGAACAGATCCCCCTTTGTTGGTTTAAAGTTTTTAAAGCTAACATTATAAATATGGGCAACAAAAAACGATAGGAAAACGGCTGACATTAGAACTGAAAGTATTTTTTTCAAGACAGGCAGGAAGAGTCGCCGTCCTAACATCTGTCAGCAGTCACTGCATCTCACACTCTGCTGGACACGGTGGGTCAGAAGGTTAATGATTTTGTGCTTTGTCAAATCAGATTTATTATCTAGGGATGGATTAATTTGTCAGTATTGTGCGGTCCATTAAGACACTACCAAGCAAAGCCTTAATTAGAAGAGCATAATTGCAGTGATTACCACCCTCCTCTTGAGGCATCATGAACCAGTGGAGGAGCAGGAATCGCCAGCAACTTTTGTGAGTGACACAAATTAAGTGTGCAGCTTTGAGAAGTCACTCACTGCGACGCTATCCAGAGTCCCACTTTTTTTTCTTTTTCTTCCCCCTTCTTTAATTTTTCAGCTGAGAAGTGATTTACTTAATCTCTTTGGATAGCCTAAACAAAATTACTAAGTGATTGCTCAAGTGTTTGTTTCTGTAGATAATGTGTGTGGAAAAAAATCTCAGCAAATTAAATTATTCCTACCAAGTGGGTATTGTGTTAGAGGGCTGGGAGAAAGTGTAGCTACAATCTCATAGAAGGCCCACAAAAATCATCCTGATAACACAGCGAGTTCTGTCGGCGGCGCGAGCGTCTGGTTGTCTGTGACACAGATATGCAAAACGCAATCAGGACCGGGAGGCTGCGTTAGGCTGCAGGAGAAAGCGGAGACACAGCAGCCAAATGCACATTACCTAATCTCTGCCTCTGCTCCACGCCGTCTTCTCTGGGCTCTTCCCATATGGTGACGCTTCACCGCTCCAGCTCTTCCAGGTAATGGTGAAAATGCAAGCGGTGGAGCTGTGCAGGCTTTTCCTCCTTTCATTTACTGCTTTTTATTCTGATGCATCACTTCATATAAACACGATTACAATCCCAAATCTGGCTGGTTTAGTGGTGAAATTTGACTTGGGACAACACATTTTTGGTTCTGATAGTCTTTTTTTTTTTTCCCACTTTCAGGATGAAGGGTCAAACATTTTTCAATAAATTACCTAGAATGGCAANAGGAAAATAAATCAAAACTAACAAAGCAAGAAGATATATTAAATATTCAAATTAAACAGACAAAACAAGTGTTGTAAATGCCACCAGTACATCACAACGGTCTCTGAGATGGACTGAGGGCTTGGTTTGTCTAATTATGGGGTCCACGTATAGTCATTGAATCTTATTTATGGACATCATCCTCAGCCTCTTGGACAGAAATCAAGCATTCTGCAAAAGTCACATGACATTCACAACCAGTCTTTAACTTGAAGCAGAGAAGCAAACAAGATTTGCATTTAAAAAAAAAATCACAAAAGGTGATGGAGTTGAATTATCCCCCCTGACAGAAGATAAGAGATGATCTGTATAGTGTAGTTTGTTTATTTTGCTGTGTGAGGCTGCTTCCAGTTTTAATGTTATTTATTGTTTGTTGACAGAGCATCTTACATGATTTGTCTGTTTTGTTTGACCTTTCCTTTCTGTCTCTCTATTTGTCTACAAAATGTTCAGACAATTAAGAATCCCTCTTTTTTTTCTCCTTTTTTTTTACAAATAGCTTATGCAAATAAAAGATGTTTTAGACAAACTAATTAAATTTAATATAATTCAGTTTGGATATGATCAGTTTCAAAACTGCAAATTAGCTTCTTGCCACCTGGGAATGTTTATGCTTGTTGTCACCTACGGTGTGCTAAAGTCAAAAATGTATAAAAACGCTTTTTACATTTTTTTTTCTTTTACAAAGACTACATGTGTTTTATAAATCGAGTTCTGTTTTAAATGTATGTTGAGCGTAGGATAACGTAGTTCAGATCAGACCTTGCCATATTTTCTTATAGTGCACCTGAGATATGCCTTCATATTTTTTTATGAAAAAAATAAAGAAACAGTTCTAGAAACTTTGGTTTATGGCTGAAACCAAAATTTATTGGTTTCTCCCTGCTTTGTAGGCATCGTTTTCTCCATGAAAGTGCTCACTGTTGAAGGCAAAGGCCGGTCCTTTCTAAATAATTATTTTACACTGATGTCACAATTCCCCAATGCAAGAACCAACGTGGCAGCTGGATTCATCCTGTCATTCCAGATGTCTGATCCCTTTCCTTCTGGCATAATTCTGTTTGTGAGTGAAACAAAAAAAAAAATCTCCTGAAACTATTGCTTCTTCTTTATCACAACTCTCCCATAGTAACGTTTAGGGTTGGAAGATGAAATGTTTTGGTCGCTACGCTAACATGATCTAATTTATCTGAAAAATGCTCAGTTAAAGACCTGATCAGAGCTGTGAATTGTTCTCTTCCATTTGGTAAGAGGTGCAGCTTTAAAGAAAAAAAAAAAAAAAAAAAAAGGGAAAACTTTTTTTTAAGG
>NW_015113685.1:44792-50007 GCF_001443285.1 Poecilia latipinna | reverse complement strand
CTTTTGTAAAAGGGGGAGGTTTAAAAAAAAAAAAAAAAAAAAAAAAAGGGTAACACTTTATTTGACGGGTTGTGAATAAGACTGTCATAAACATGACATAACACCTGTCATGAACATGAATAAGCCTTCATGAATATTTATGACTGTTGTCATAAAGTGTCATTCGGTAAATCATGACACTTTTAATACAAAGTTGACATTATTCAAAATGTCTTTATGACAACTTGACATTAACCAAGAAATCATGATCTGACATAAATTTGTTATGAAAGTATTACCGATTAAACTTTAGCTTTCATAACTACATAATTTTTAAAGTTTAATCTCTTTTTTTAGTCACCCCATTTGAAAAGTGCCTCCTCCCTGAAACATTTAATAGCAAAGAAGTCTCTGATTTAACTTTGCGTGATATTTGCTCATTTTTTAAACACCAGTCTCTTGAAAGGTCCACTGTGTTTAAATGGGGGATTTGATCTGTCTAGCAATCCTGCTGGCTTTTCTCTGAAAGAATCTTAGATTATTAAACCTCATATTTGAACTGTACTGTTTGTAATGACCTGTAATCATGGCGATCAGTTTGACTGAAACAGGTAGACAAAACACGAATTAACAAGGGCAACATTTCACTCAATCATCAGTGCTTGTTGGTTGTTAGCTAGGATTTGCACAGAACCAGAACTTTAAAATGAAATGCAGCACTTCACAATATCAAAATGTCTGCAGTGCATAAATAAAACGACTTGGACTGATCAACGAGACTAATTTGGACTGAGATGATATAAAACACATTTTGAGGACTGTGAGTCTTGTGAAAACACATTAAAAAAGAGCATTTTGGGTTTTTTGTTCATAACTTGGAGTAGAAAAAAAAACATAGCGACTTAGTGTAAAAAACACATTATGTATACTGATTAAGCCAGTATACATCTATGTTTCTTAAAATACACTTAGAACCGCGATTAACATCATGGAGTGGGCCAGGCAGGGCCACAACTAGAATTTAATATAGGAACTATGGAGAGAGACAAAAATTAGGGTGATGGCATGGAGGTCTCCAGCCTCAAAATCATGGAGCTCATTGTACAGCGTAAATGGCCAAAATATGAGTGAAAACATGCAAAAACATTGCTAGCACTTTAAAACCCCTTAACCCTCACCCCCGGAAAATACAGTGGAAAAATATCACACAGACGTCTGCTGCTTATTAAGGATTTGGATTTTTGTAATGCCAATAGAAGAACAACAAAAAAAAAATTGACAATTGAGAAGTAATCTAATATAATTTTTAGTCAAAATTTAGAACAAATGCAAAAAAAACAACAAAAAACAATGGCTTTTAGAGATCCTCTTCCCGCTTGTCAGAATCAAATGTTTTGAGCCTTTAATTAGATTCTGATGTGCATCATTTCATGCCTTGATCAGACTTTGATGTGTCAGACATAAAGCTGTGTTCCAGCATGTTTGTGTGAAGATCAGTATGTTTAGGGCAAGACAGCGGAGGCAGTCGCACCACCTTGGATTTCAGGATCTTTGTTCTTCATCTTGAATAGCAGCAGAGCCGCTGCTGTTTAGCCTCATATCTCGCTTGTGTCGAATACAAATCGATTCGGGCCTTTTCCAGCCATCCATCTTCCACATGTGGGCACAGGTGACCGCGGCCTCCGAGCTCGCTGCTTGTACTTAAGCAGGTGACAGCTTTCACCTGAGCCACAGCTTGATCAATTGTGGAGAGTGTTATGGAATTGAATTTATGGATCTGAACGCAGCCAATGTTTAGCTGTAATTAAGAGGGGATACAGAGGTGGAAGGTGCGCTTGTCATCCTCTGGAGGTGGATGGTGGTGGATGTGTCTGGCTGGGAAAACAAACACAGTGAGGTTAGGACTATTTCTCAGTGATTGCGTGTCAACTGATTTTGTTACATAGGTTAGACATGGCACGAAAACTCACTGTGCTTCAGAAGTACCATACACTAAGCAATTTTGGAAATCCCAAATATGTGAAGACTTTGTAAGCTTTTGGTTCAAAGCATTAATTCACAGCATTTAACTTAAATAGACCTGAGAATGTATTAAAACAAACAAAAAAAAACACAAAAAAACAACTAAGTGATGATAAGGAGGGAATTGTTGACCTCCTGGTTGATCTGGTTGATCATTGGACACAACTTCTGGATGCCTGAAGGGGCCACATTTATCTGGTCAAACAATTATATGCAAGTATAAACACCACTGCATGGTTCAAGAAGAAAACAGGTTCTGTGTCCTGGCGATGAATGAGTTTTGTTCAATAGTTGCATTAGGCCAAGGACAACAGACAAAGAGCTTTTGAAGAGCCTAGCTGGTAGGATGGTATTACCCACAGTGAAGTGAGTCCTTTATCAACCTGGACTGAAATACAACTCAGAGAGGAAGAAGCCATTACTCCAAAGCAACAAAAAAAAGCCAGATTACTCTTTGTGCATTGAAGGCTAGAGACATGCCTAGTGGTCTGGTGATAGTACATGGCCATGATTACCATCATGATATTTGGAGGAAAATAGAGAAGCTTGCAAGCCAGAGAACCCCAACCTGAGGTGGCTGCATTAGGCTTTGTAGGTGCTCTGCTGCACGAGGGACTGGTGCACTTCACACAGTAAATGTCATCATGAGAAAAGAACGTCATGCGGGCCATATTAAGGAAACATTTTACAATATTGCAAGTCTAGAAATTTGACTGAGGTTTGGGGAAAATACCCACAATGTTTTGCACAATTCATGTTGTAACGTGTATTTATTGAATTATTTTGGCTACTAGCTTGCACAGATAGCTCACTGGGCTGATCTTAACTAAGAGTCTAGTTCTGTATAGTCTGTAAACAAAGATCATCTGAAAAAATGCCAGTCATATGAAAGCCTCAATGCCCATCCCCAGCGACATACAATCCTTGTTTAGGCTTTTTTTTAGTCTTGTTTTAGCTACATGGCGTTATTCTGGGAAAAAAAACACCGAGTGATCTACAAATGCACACTGTAGCAAACTGTCAGAGCTGAACCTTTATCCTCCTGTCCACCTGAAGAAAAAAACAATTATCTTACTTTGTTCTCAATGCGCTTTCACTTGTATGCTGGTCGGTTATGATGGCCCGAGATGTTCTTTGCATTCATCCCCTGTCAGTCCACCTGATGCGAGACAGAAGTCGGAACAAGCAAATGCTTTCCAACCTGCATGTACCGGCTTTTCCACTCAAAACGCTCATCTCTTCAAAGACGTACGAGCTGAACAGTCACAACCACAGGATACATGGAGATACAGATGTTCGAATGCAACAACACATCTTTATGTTGACAAATACTCCAACAGGCATATGAAACTCTGAACCATGAAGATTAATTTGATGCAAAAACTACTCTGAGTTTCGAATATCTCTGTCACTGTGAGCTCCTTTGTTGTTGTAAGAGATAGTCCTTGTCTGACCCACTGATTGGACGGTTATAAATACATTCAAAAATAAAACTATACAATCTGAGAGAGAAGAAAATGTCATATATGTAAGAAAAAATATAATTTTATCATATATGTAAGAAAAAATATAATTTTATAAGCAAACTTGGTCTGTTTCTTCTCTGTCATCTTTATAGAGACAATACAGGTCAAGATGATGGTTTAACTGCTCTGTGAATATGTCACTTCAGACCAAATAGTCTTACTGGACGTGAATTAAATGCCTCCATTCATGCAGCTCACCTTGAGTTATCACCCAGAGGACCTCTAGTCTGATAAGAGCAAAAGTTTCAAGACATGGCTAAATGATGCCTTTTGTCCTCTGCTTGATTAGGCCCTCAAAGTCAAAAGGGTTTGTGTGAAAAGGTAACTTTGCAAACCAGAAGAACAACTGTGTTTCACAGAGGGGTAAAAACTTGACATTTATTTATGAAGCAATTCCAGCCCCGGAAGATGAATAAGCAGATTATTGCCTTATTAGTGAAATTAGTGTAATCTCTTCTTTTACACCCACTGACAGCTGTGTAGCAATAGCCAGCCAGAAAGGTCAATTCTATGTTTACATAGAAGCTGAAGGAAATGGCCCCCCATGTATCTACATCAGTTATTAGCCTAGCTGCCCATCTAATTAAGTGGCGAACGCAGTAATCAATCACCGGCCAAATTGGATTTGGATTGGATTTCTGTGGTCTCTCCATTGAACCGTGGATTGTCCAGAGCTGGAGGGTTGACTTTGACGATGACATTCCAAGTATGCTTTGGAAGAGATTTGTCACACGCTGTAGGAGAATGGGGTAGATAGAAAGAAGAGCCGTTGGAGCACGCCAGAGAAGGTTTCCCAGTAAAAGAAAATCAAGCTGCGACTGACACGTTATCTTATTAGTCAAAGCTACGCCAACAACAAAAGAAGACAAACAAAAAAAAAACTTTAAAAAAGCCTAATTTCTTCTCAACACTCCACTAGAGACACAAAGAACAGAATAATTACTCCAAAAACAATAAATAACTCTAGCTCCATGAAAGAAGTCTCTGTTAATACGCTTTCTGTGCGACTCCTCAGCCAAGCAGAGGAAAAGCAATAATATTTCCCCAGTGCATTGATTTGTTTTGGTCTGTTTCCTAAAAGGGTTGGTTGTTTCTCTAACTAATCAACGGGAAGGGAGTTGGCAAAAATATAGGTTGAAGCATAAAAAAGCCATAATTTTAAGACATTAAAAATACCACAAACCAGCCATAAACCCTCTTCTCAAATTCTGATGAATATAATCCACAACACACTATAAAAGCAAGCAGGGGGGAATAAGATCTGGTGGTGTGAGATCTCACAATAAGAGAATCCAACAATCTGCCTCATCAAAGTGAAATCTCTGAGTCAGTCAATGTAGATAGTTGTTAGTTTAAATCATCAAACTGTTTTTTCTATTTTTATTATTATTATTATTTTAGATTAGGACCACCTTAGAAATTGATTATCATAAATTAAATAAACTAGTTGAGCCTTGCATATGATCAAAACATTCAACACCAGGAATTTCTGACTCCAGTCCTGGTGGGCTGATCTCCTGCAATTTTTAGATGCTTCTCTGCTCTGACACACCTGAATCATATGGTGTAATTATCTGAGCCATTAAGTTTACAGATGTCTGGTAATTAAGAACTCATTTGATTCAGGTGTGTCAGACCAGAGACATAACTACAAGTTGCGGGACATTGACTATTGACTATTGACTATT
>NW_015113685.1:39327-40611 GCF_001443285.1 Poecilia latipinna | reverse complement strand
GCATCAATTGGATTTTTTGCATCAATTGGATTTTTTGTTCCTGACAGAAACTTGGCTGAATCAAAATAACAGCTCATCTACTCTTATTGAATCATGTCCTTCAAACTTTAGCTTTATAAGCCAGACCAGAACTGACAAAAAAGGAGGTGGAGTTGCAGTTTTGTTCAATTCCGCCTTCACTTGTAAGCAAATATTCTTTCCAAAATTTTTATCTTTTGAGTATGTTTCATTACAGCTAAACTCATGCTCTCGTATCTTGCTGCTGAATGTATATAGACCTCCCAAATTTTGTGCAAACTTCTTTGATGATTTTGCTGAGTTACTGTCTCTTATTCTGGTTGATTTTGACTCTGTACTTATTGTTGGTGACTTCAATTTTCATATTGATAATCCGTTGGATCGAGGCAGTAAAGAGCTATGTCAGATCCTGAATAACTATGGACTGATCCAACATGTCTTGGAACCCACACATAATCATGGACACACTTTGGATCTTATTATTTCTAAAGGACTGATTATATCTACAATTTTAGTGCGTGATGTAGCATTGTCAGATCACTTTTGTATTTTTTGGGATAGTTTTCTACCTGCTAAAATAGATAACGCCACACAAGTCACTTCAAAAAGATGCATTACAGAAGCTACTGCCGATCAATTTATTCAGGCCTTTCCGTCAACTATTACACACTCTTGTACTTCTTTGTCAGATCTAGTCGATCATTTCATTTCTAAAGTAGAGAAAGTTATTGATACAATTGCTCCTGTTATTACAAAAGTAACCTCTGGGACACGTAAATCACCTTGGAGAAATTTTGAATCAGTTAGACAGGGGAAAAAAGAGTGCCGGAAAGCAGAACGCCGATGGCGCAAAACCAAAATACAAGCCAATTTGGATCTCTATAAAGACAGACTTAAAATTTTCAATTTTGAACTTCAAAATGCAAGAGAGACCTTTTTTTCAAACATCATTTCCACCTCTGCTAATAACTCTCGTGCTTTGTTTTCTATTCTGGATAGGTTAACAAATCCACCATCTTCTGTTAACCGTGAATTCTTCTCCTCTGAGGCTTGTGACAAATTTGCCAACTTTTTCATAAACAAAACGATGGAAATAAGAAAGACAGTAAATTCCGTTACGTCCGTTGCAAATGAACAATTACCTATATTTTTCTCTAATCAAAAATTACATAGGATGAGTCACTTTAATTTGGTTAGCCAGAAAGATTTGACTCATACATTACTTCATATGAAACCATCTACTTGCTCCCTTGACATCATACCTAC